>NW_017138180.1:0-373 GCF_001652005.2 Ceratina calcarata | reverse complement strand
GTGTATAAGTACTTGGTTCATGTTTATTGATCACGTGGTACTTATTTTTTTTCTTTATTCTTTATTCTAAGTTCTCCTCGCTCGCGCAACCGTCACGCTCAAGCTCCCAAATCAAAACTAATTAACAAAAACCGTCGTTTCCAAGAGGAATCAGAATCCGTGACAAATGATTTTTAACATCTCGCCCGTTATTTATCAAAACACCCGTCCTCTCTTCACATGTACGTATGGAACTCCAGCACACTCATGTACTATATACAATTTTATTCAGCACACACTCGTTTACTGTATACAATACTATTCAATACTATTCAGCGAGCGACTCGAACATAACGTGAGCAACGCGAACAGTACCTATACACTTGTTCTTGAG
>NW_017138179.1:0-373 GCF_001652005.2 Ceratina calcarata | reverse complement strand
CTAATGACCGAACCGCGAATCGAATTTACGAAATTAATATTCGATTTTTAAACATTATTATTTTCCTTATTATATGTGTACTTAGAATTAATAATATTTTTTAAAAATTTACAGAAATTAACTATAATATATTTAATAATATAATCTAATATATAATTTGATATTGTGTCACCGTGCTCGGATACAAAACTAAATATAATATGTCTTTTAACGTGTAATAAAACATATTGTCTCATATCATTTTGTTGATAAAAATTAAGATTTATGTACCTACTTATATTGTACGCTCTGCGTAAACTATGTAAGAAATAAACATTTACCGTCTTCTCTTTAAATATGTGCATCTCACAAATGGAGCATTGAAATTTTTTTT
>NW_017138178.1:0-373 GCF_001652005.2 Ceratina calcarata | reverse complement strand
GCCGATAAAGTTCCGGAGAGATTGTTTTGTCAGGTATGCGACATGTTATGTGACTTAAAATAAATTTTTGAACATCTTCATTGGAATCTGTTCCGTAAATCGGTGCATTTTTAATCCAAAATAAAGAATGGTAATGTGGTATGCCTCTACCTTGATATTCTCGTACATAATAATAATGAAGAACAGTAGGATTCGCTGCAGAAAGAATATAAACTAACATTGCTTTCCATTTATTTTGAATATATCTTGAAGTCGATACAGGATCAGCAACTATTAATTTACTAATAGAACGCGAATAGTTCCAATCGTTCGCTCTTTTAATATATGCAGCTAATTCCGACAACATCCACTCACCTGAACTGAAAGTAATAAA
>NW_017138177.1:0-373 GCF_001652005.2 Ceratina calcarata | reverse complement strand
CAAAGTATTAAAGAAAATTTCCTTTTACCATCCACAGATAGCAGAAGGAATTTTCCAAGAGAAATAACGCGACTCTACGTCAACCCTTTGACAATATGAGAATATAGTCAAAGGGCGACAAACTAAAACTGCAGCTGAACTTATACTACTTATACTTATTTCTAGGTGCATGCCTTATTTCTAGGTGCATGCCTTATTTCTAGGTGTACGCCTTATTTCTAGGTGCATGCCTTATTTCTAGACGCATATCTTATTTCTAGATGCATGCCTTAACTTATTTTTAGGTGTACGCCTTATACTTATTTCTACATGATAATCATGTATATACTAGTCGACATAACATAAATGTACCTTTTATATTTGTGTTCGAACA
>NW_017138176.1:0-373 GCF_001652005.2 Ceratina calcarata | reverse complement strand
TTGCATTTCTTGTAATTGTGTTTCTCTCTATGTTGCTGAATCTAGTGTCAATATTATTTGTTATGTTAATTCGTAGAACCAGTCCAGAACTCGTTTTTGGATTAATGTGTTGTATGACATTTTGGATATTTCCTATGAGTGGCATTAGTTTGGAGGCTGTTGTATAATTTTCTCCACTCAATTCAGTAGAGACAATTTCAAATGGTTCGAGCAGGGGTATTATGTCGTTTATTATTTCCCGCTGTTGCTCATTTATATTTGTAGGGGCTCTAGGTAATGATGCTAGAGCAACAGATAGAGGAACTTTCATGATTACTGATCGCTTGAGCATTATGAGGGAGGAATTCCATCTGGTTTGCACATCCTGTTTCAA
>NW_017138175.1:0-373 GCF_001652005.2 Ceratina calcarata | reverse complement strand
CGGAGAAAGTTCGCGTTATGATATTAAGGATGCGTCGTTTGGAAACGAGCACGCGGCGCCCAGATGTGGGTGAAGGAAGGCTGGTATTGCGCGATCGAATTCCATCGAGTTCGATCCGATGTCACCGTCTGACGAAATTTTGTTATTACACGTGCGATCTATTCTTAGCTCGCCAAGAATACCCTCCGAGTACGACATATTTGTAGCGATTTGAGACGCGACGCAAGAGAATCGTTATCAGCACTCGGTTTTTAAAAGACCGTAAGATCTCTGCCAAAAGTTTAAGACACGTAATGCAAAGCTGTGTCCAATATTTCGAGCAATGAGTTTCAAAAAACAAATGGTAATTACAGAAGAAAGTTTATAAAACTGT
>NW_017138174.1:0-373 GCF_001652005.2 Ceratina calcarata | reverse complement strand
TGAATGCACCGCAACCAGGATGAAGGGTAATCTAAGCGCAATTTACAGTGTTGAATAAAACAAGAGAATTGAATCAGATCAGGGAAAAAAAGACCCTGTAACATCCAAGGAATGGATTAACAGCATGCTTATGGCGTTAGCAGACAAGCGTTCATAGATTAACTAAAGTTAATAAAAATCTAATACAGTTAGATATAGGTAACTTATAATAAAAATAAGATTAATGACATAAAGTTATTAAGGTAAGAAGCAAACCAAGTACGATGCGCTGATCCTCGGGATGCGGAGAGGAGGCAGACTTTCCACCACTGCCTCATAAGTTAGTTTGTGAAAATCAAGCAGGAAATGAATGTTTTTACATGAACTTGCTGAA
>NW_017138173.1:0-373 GCF_001652005.2 Ceratina calcarata | reverse complement strand
TTTATAAATAGACTTTGGTATTTGAATTCATCTCAATATATGCATAGTAGCATGCAATTAAATTGCGAGTTGTGGGATGCTGGGATGCGTTTGAATCATCAGTACTCGTCAATGAACCATATCCTCGAGCTCGTGGCAATCACCCACAACGTGTAATCACCGAGTTTAACAATGACAGAAAAATACAGGTTTAACTACATGAATAATCCTGGATCCCTCATTATGAGTCTACCCACAGTGGACCGAATCGTCTTTACAAATACAGTAGTCAATAACTCGGTGAATCATTAATGCAATAAGTATGCACAGAGTTTATGCGTTTATGTAAAATAATTATACAAGGATCAATCATGCGATTATACTAATCATAATT
>NW_017138172.1:0-373 GCF_001652005.2 Ceratina calcarata | reverse complement strand
CAACACAACCAGCCAATAACTCCTTCCCCTCTTTAACAATCCTATTGTGTACTGGGACAGGCCTTCAACTTTTTAGTTCTTTGACTTATACCTGATCAGAGTATAACCGACCGAACCGTGACCCTTCTTATTCAAAACCTTGGAGAAAAAATTTTTAAACATCATGCTGGCGAACAGTTAAGTAGAAATCAAAATAATTCCAACATATTTCCCTAAAATCCATAACCAACAATAAAACAAAGAAAAACTGTTCCAGAACAATTACGATTAATAACCTTCACCCTGCCTAAAATACACTAATTAAGCTTTCTACTATTTCATGAGAGCCATACATCCATTATTTCCATCGACTTTCCAATTGAAGAACAAAGAT
>NW_017138171.1:0-373 GCF_001652005.2 Ceratina calcarata | reverse complement strand
CTGTTCAATACCGTACTAAATCATAATATTGAATTTTATGCGAAAATATTCTGAAGTTTGCTGCCTATGAAAGGTTTCATTTTTCAACTTTTAAATAATTAACATGTTTGTATTTCCAATAAAATAATTTGAAGCAAAAATTGATATAATTTAATATGACCACGCTATGATTATGAAGAATCAAATTAATTAGAGTACCTTTGTAAATATTGAATAACATAGCGAGCAAATATAATTATATACGCCTATTTAATTGCTTCAGCCACGCAGGTTTTAATAGCGTTCTTTATTACATCAACTACAAATTAATTATTGTTCGAATTCGAATAAAACATTTATTCTGATTTGATTTAATTGTTTTTCACACAAAAAA
>NW_017138170.1:9052-10368 GCF_001652005.2 Ceratina calcarata | reverse complement strand
AAGAAGTTTTATGCCTCTACGGGCTGCGCAGTCTTATGCGATCGCAAATCACAAGACGAATGAATAATGGCAAACCACAGATGCCCTTCCGGCTTAGGCTTATACACATTACACACCTATACATATACTTAAAATAATGCGCGCGAAATATGAGGTTACTTCTAACACTATTCGATAATGGTATCTCTGCTTTAAATTTGTTAGCCAGTTTAATAGTTATCAAACGTTTCTTAAACTCATTTAATTATCTGTAGAAATTGATTGCATTTTGCCCCATATTATTATTCAATTTGGAATTTCTTGCTACGAATTCCATTACATATTCCTTTGTATCTTCATTTTCAAATATTTTGATCTCTCTCTCGTCTGTCTTCTCTATACATGTCTGGCACGACTGTTTGTTCCCAATTTGTGCTGCGTTCTTTATATTTACTTTACTTTTGTCCATTATTTCATATCTACTAAATCTATCGGATTCCCTTCTACTACTACCTTTCTTAACCCCTTTTCATTCTCATACGTTGTACCTTTTGCATTCACTTTCTCTCTTATAACCGAATACCTCGCCGCGTATTCGGCAGGGAGGAGTTCGCGTCTCCTTGGGAGGAGGAGGACTCGCAAATGATGGGAAATCAGAAGTAATTCAAAATAAATGAAGGGAACAATAGAATTTGATGTATATTTTCAACATATAAAGATGACTAGGGTTGCGCGTATGTACTGTTGAACCACGCGTTTGCTTGACTGGCCGCGGTGCGAGTCGCTGCAGGAAATTGGACTTACGATTGTTGCCAGATCGGTGGCCTATTTAACTAATCTAAATTCTCGGTTCTCGCGTTACAATATATGCAGTATACGACTTACGGATCGGTGGCGTAACCCTGTCCAACGCACGCAGGTACGAATTTCCTTATTCGTCGTGGCCATGCATCCACACTCACACACTCACTCACGGGCTTATGATTCTAACCGTTCTGGACGGAGTTCGGTTTCCGTATTTATTCTCAAGTCAGATACGGTGCTATATCTTTGGTATGCTGGCTCGCAATTATGTCTTTGGTAATCTAACGCGGACTTGATCCTACGGAAGGAGAGTACGAAGTGATCCGTCGGTTACGTGATCGATCGTCGATCCCCTGGTTACGTAACCGGCGGAACCTGCGCCTGCGTAAGGTCCTCGGACCTTCTCGAATATTCTTACGCATCAGATATGTGGCCGGTACACGCGGGCCGTGTTTACGGTTACATATTATCCCCCCTTCCCCTCAGGCGACGAGCATATCTCTATGCTTGTGGCCCTTACACACTCATTCGTC
>NW_017138170.1:6221-7427 GCF_001652005.2 Ceratina calcarata | reverse complement strand
GTTAAGTGGTGGGGACATATTTTTAAGAAAAGCGTCGGAAAAGGGGGAAAAAACCCCGAGGACTGGACGAGCGTGAGAGGTGCGGGTCTTGGGACGAGAGTCGAGTCAGTCGTTCAGTACGAGAGAGTTGCACAACGTTCGGTCAGCAACAACCATTCAACATTGACTTCGACTACGAGTATTTCGGCAACGAATTCTTAAATCAAACATTCGCAAAGTGTAAATCGAGCATTCGCGACAGTCATTCGTGTCGAAAATAGCGGCGTATCTACAGACAAGAATACAGTCCATTTTTATTTGGAACAGATACACAATATTAATTTGGCGTGTATCAGGTGTACTTCGCGACGCACCAAGAGTGGTCGTCCCGATCGCAAATTCAATTCGAGCAGCCAACTTCAAACTCAGTCTTCGAATTCGAACACCTCTGTCTGTAAAGAAAGTAAACCAAAAGTCCGAAGCCTTTACCTGAGTAGTCTTTAACAGACAGTAAGCGCCTTGACATTTGTCCACCGTCTCAAGGAAAACCACCCAAAAACCTTGAGCAAGACGCCGGTGAAAATTTTCTCATTCTTGACCTTCTCTTGTCCTTCTGGAAATCTCTCGTGGAGTATTATAACGTGCTAGTCGGTTCACATGACCAACCTTCAGCTTCGATTTTGAAGAGCGAAGAATCCGACAAATCAGCTTATTCAATTGACTCTTCACCTCGTAAGGATCTTCCCAATCAGACTGGAGCTTCGAACATTTTCCTTTTATTCGGAGATTGTACAACCAAACCTTTTCTCTAGGACTAAAGGAAGTTGGTTTTGAAAAAGAGTCATACCATGACTTCATCTTCTCTGAACAAATTTTCATCCGTTGGCGTACAAAATGATGTACATTAATAATTATCTCCTGTGTCTCTTCAAAGTAAGCATTCTTTTCCTTTTGTTCACAAGGCGCCACTCCTGTCAAAAGCAGTTTCACATCGTTGCGAAACATATTTACACTGTCGCAACGATGTCGCTTCGAAGCGTTGCGTGACATGTTCAATCCGTCGCAACAATATTTTAGTTGTATATTTTATGTTCAACTCTCACTTTGTTTTGTTTCTGCATTTCAATGGGTTTTACAAACTCGTATATCATTAATAAATCAATAAATAAATAAATACATAAATAAATAAGGGAATGAATAAAACGAACTATACTATATTGTTCATAT
>NW_017138170.1:2765-5349 GCF_001652005.2 Ceratina calcarata | reverse complement strand
GGATGCCGCCAATTGGCGACGGTAGGACCCAGAAAATGTTTAGTGGATGCCGCCAATTGGCGACGGTAGGACCCAGAAAATGTTTAGTGGATGCCGCCAATTGGCGACGGTAGGACCCAGAGAATGTTTAGTGGATGCCGCCAATGGGCGACGGTAGGACTCAGAGAATGTTTAGTGGATGCCGCCAACGGGCGGCAGTAGTACCGAAAGGGTTAAAAAACAGGAGCGTTGAGGAAGCGATTAAAAGAATCCCAGATACAGAAAAAATATCGATGAGACCAAAGACAAGCTTTTAATTTCTTCAAATATTTTGCATTACTAATTTAATTGAAATAAATAAGAATTCATTTAAACTTCAAATGTGTAATCCAAGATCGCTCCTTCCATCTAAATAAAATTTCACTTTGCATAATATGACTTCTGCTTTAGGCAAATTATTTAAATATATGTTAATTAAGCTGATCAAAAGATGATTGACAAGAAGTCTTATGAAATTCTTGCACTCGTTATTACACCCATGACATTGGATTTTATTATTGTTATATTATTTTTATATAAACTCTCAGAATGTTGGCCCATTTGAACAAGAATGTTAAATATTTTTCCTTGTACGTTCGTTTTTCAAGTTATGTTAACTCATATGAAATACCTATTTATTTCTAAAATGAATCCTTGTTATTCCTTTGTTTATTTTTGTGAATTTGATTATTAATTCATTTATTGGAAGGTATTATTTTTTAGTATTTGACCTGTAAATTGTGCAAATTCCTTATTAAAAATTACATCTTGAATCTGAAAAAGGTGAATTCATACATTAGAAATCATTTTTCGTCCAATGGAGGCATTTTCGAGAAAAATATTTCAGACGAAACTTTTATATTTTTTGCATACAATCCGAATAAAAAATAACTACCTGCTAAAACGACTTCCGGCCTGAAAATCCCATTTCTGATTAGTACCGGAAATTGCAACTACCAACATTTAATAGTGTAGAAGAGCAGAATTAAAGGTGTGTGTACACACCTTTAATTACGAATTTGCACAAGGTGTATGCACACACTTTTAATTCTACTCTTCTACAATACAGCATACTCGTATTAGTTAAGAAAATCTTTTAGACTTTCAATAAAAATCACTCTCCACCATTTTAATAGAAGTGGACGGATGGTCTAAAACAACCTGTATATCCATATTGATTAACTGGATTATCATCAAAGCTCAACAAAAACTTAAGCAAAAAATGTTGCAGAACAATGCTTTCTAATAGGTTAATTTAATGCTAGTTTATGAACACATTGTCATTTCTCATCAATAAAGAGACTGCAACTATTTAATAAACATAGCTCGATATATGTGTACAGTAATTCACTTTAGATACATTATTCTACAGTCTAACGATTAAAAATTCCTGTCAAGTGATACTCCAGCTTGTTATGTCGATTCGACTTTCTGAATAGCCGAGCATGTTTCATTATGCATTCTATGAGCACAATGTCTTGCCCGTTACGTTTACGTGATTAAAGCTCGTGCTTTATTTGCTTCGTCAACTAGAAATCCAAAATTCTGTTCTACGACGTTGGTGTTCATAGGATTGTTCCACAAGGCAATTGCACAGAGCGGAGTAGCGGTTAATCCATGGGCTCTCGCAACCATGGATCCCAAGGAACGTGTGTACCAACTTGCCGCGAAACTTGGCGAGCATTCGATTGAACCCGAGGTCGTCGTCGAGTTCCTAAAAACGATAGACTCGAGGAAGCTCGTTGCCACCGAAAGGGAATTTTTGACACCATTGGTAAGTCGATGCATGAGATTCGAGCAAAGATGCACTTCCAACCAAATTCCATTTTACTTGTCTTCAGTTAGTCAGTAGAGATTACAATTTTCTGATCAACTTCTATATCCAATCGAAATATTTTGAAGAATGTATCATAAAAGGCCATGCATTTTTAATGGAAACTTGACGTGCAGAAGGAATATAAATTTAGTTAAAGAAAGTTTATCTTGCATAGTGGACAATGCAGATGCGATTGGATGATATCGATAAGATATGCAAAAGAAAGTAAAGTTTAACCCTTTCGGTACGGAGGGGCTGGCCGCGGTTATACATTCGTGGGACGAGGAAGTTTTCCACGAGAGGGGTTGCACTCTACGGCGGCGTAAGCCGCGAAAACGTGTTTTGCAGCATTCATAGAAATTTCGAGCGTGATTGACACTAAACTTTTCATTCGGGCCGCGACAGGCATCGGTGACTGATGCGGCATTTAACGTGTTTAAAAAACATTTCTAAAATGTTTATACTGCTTTGTCGTAACCTACACATATCCTCAGCCAAAATCAGATTTCGACGGAATCTTATCTCGCGGATAAGAAGGAAAGACAGACAAAACAGGCATAGCGCTTAACGTTTTAAAATCATCTATTTCTTCATAATACATTAATTAAAGAGAATGGAGTTGATATAAATAATATGTTTCAGTATTACAAAATTAAAATAAATAACAAAACTAAGGGTATAATATAATAAATGACAAAGCTAATAGTGCAACTTGGTGTGATAGATTTCGAAACAAGGAGCGTACTATAG
>NW_017138170.1:0-1058 GCF_001652005.2 Ceratina calcarata | reverse complement strand
CCTAGTAGGCTTATAAAATGCTCTCTTCATTCTATTAACTCTATGTTTTCATCTATCCCTGTTCTTCCCTTTCTGTATTTGTTAATATATTTCCACACCTCCGCCTCAGTCTTTATATTTCTTATCTTTAGTTCTTCTTCCTCTTCCATTTTTATCTTTTTTTCTTTACACCATCTTCTGTATTCTTTTGTTTCTTTTATAAACACCTCTCTCTCCACCTTGCCTTTCTTCATTTCCCTCAACATTCTCCTGAGTTCTCGTTTCTTTTCCCTCCATGCTTTGCTATGCCATTTCCTCTCACCCATACTCCACCTTTTAATCTTCTTCTCCTCTTTCAAGATTGCTCCATGCACTTTCTCCTTTATTTCTCTTTCCAACCCTCCTCTGTCCCTCCCATAGTCCTGTTCCATCCTCTGCAATTACCGTGATAGTGTTCAATCCCCTCCTATGATCATATGCACTTTATTACTTCTCTCTCATCTTCTTCTTCCTCGTTAGTTGTTTCTTTCCTCCCCTTCATCCCTCTTATCATAAACTCTATAGGTAAATGATCCGATTCCGTCCTATCCCCTTCTTTCAGGTTGCATATCTCTTTATGTGCCTTACTATTCGTTACCACGTAATCAATTACTGATGTTTCTTTTTCTCCAATGTACGTCCACCCTCCTGTTTCTTCTCTGGATCCATTTTCCATCATCATTCCTAGCTATGCTATTTTATCCAATAAGACCTTGCCCTCTTCGTTTATCTTTTTGTTGTTCGATCTTCGACTATTTTCTCCATTTTCCCGAATTTCCTCTATCGGGCCTCCTTCCTCTCTCGTTCGAGCGTTATAGTTTCCTGCCAACACTATACATACTCCCTCGCTCCCTCAATCTCGTCTTCTATCTTCTCCAGCCTGTCCTTTACTCCTTGACAGTATACAATGTAAATCTTCCATCTCCTTTCATCTCTCTTCCAGCTTAGCTTCAGAATTCCATCATCCACCTTTATCATTTCTACCTTTCCCATTCCCTTCCTCACTGGCATTATAATTCTTCCTTTTGCTCTTCCTTTCT
>NW_017138169.1:0-373 GCF_001652005.2 Ceratina calcarata | reverse complement strand
ATTGAATGAACTTCAACCAATAAATACGGTGGCTGAAATTTATATTTTCGGCGAAACAATGATAGGAATTTTGTCGGTGAGCCCATTCACTGCATAATTTCTGTTGAATTATCGCGCTTCGGGCAGTAAATAAGATAAATGTGTTCATCTCGACGTTCATTTAAAAGGCAATTGAATCGAGTATTTGTTTATTTGTTTTCAATTTTAACGTTTACGTGATTTCTGCAGCTTACACATTTTAACACAAAAAAATATTCCGATGGGTGATAAATCGCTTAATGGTCACTTTGACCTTTTATAATTACATAATTTCATTAAAACATTTTAACAATTAACTGTTCCTTTATAAACGATGAATTGTTAAGTGTTACGT
>NW_017138168.1:0-373 GCF_001652005.2 Ceratina calcarata | reverse complement strand
GAGAAGAGGAAAAAGGCATAGCCACAAAATCCTCAATACTTTTGAAGTTCAATAAGTTAACAACTTGTTTTTTATGAAGATTATGAGGATTACGAAAGACAATACCAAAAAATCAGTTTCTGAATTTTATCCTAATCATTTTCTAAATACATAAAAAGAAGACGCTCTGATTTTTATGTATATCAACAATCTAATCTCAATCATTCGTCCTAGAAACATGAAATTTTGAATGTACGTTCCTTTCACGATGTCGTCATCCCAGAATTCCATCTCCTGGGAATGGACAAGGATCCAACGTGTTTTCATGAATTTTCGAGTTTCTTTTAGAAGCTTTGATGTATCGATATGATTTTATAGGTTTCGATTTGAAAGG
>NW_017138167.1:0-373 GCF_001652005.2 Ceratina calcarata | reverse complement strand
CCTTCAAATTTTTTAGATGTGAAATACAGTGGTGTTTTCCATAAACAAACTCTGTACAAATATAGTCGTTCCAGTGATCAATGTAAATTATAGCATTACTATTGAGAGTATTTCGAACATAATTTACATTTTGATGAGCCAATTTCTCATGCCAGACTTTGACTTACTCATTCAACATTTTTCAAATTTATCTCGATGAAATATTATCTCAAATAATTTGTTATCTCATCTGTCAATTACAACTGTTTGTTGATCTTATGTTCTAAATACTGGTGCAGTAACGTTTGCTGACTGAGCGTAATTCTTGTCTAAAATTTTAAGGAAAGAAAAGAAATTAAACGTTACCTTTGGAACGTATAAGACATTTTTTAGA
>NW_017138166.1:0-373 GCF_001652005.2 Ceratina calcarata | reverse complement strand
CTGATGCGCTCGAAGCGTTGAACACGACGCGTAGCTTCGTCGTGACGCTTTCCTCGCGAATCACGGCTCGATGCGGAATATAGAATCGCGTAGAATCCACTGACGAAAGTCGGGTCATATGATTCATCGACTCATATTCCATTAAAAATTCGCCATACGATTCGAGGAGCGCTTTGTTGGTGTCCAACTTTTTCCTCAGCCGATTCAACGCGGAAAGCGCGATTAGTGCATCTTCTGGGTTTGGCAGGTCCTTTCGTGGTCCGACGGAAGTTGGACAACGAAACGATCGTCTTCGATTCGTTTTACAGTCCTCTGATGGTGCTCTTCGCACTCAGCCTCTTCCAGGGTCTTATGTGCGATAATCGGCACAGCT
>NW_017138165.1:0-373 GCF_001652005.2 Ceratina calcarata | reverse complement strand
TTACTATAGTATAGGATAGTAATCTCTCCTCGGTGTACTTATGTAAGATCAATAAGGAAGATTCCCCGCGCTGTCATCATTGCTAGTCACTGAACGATACCAGAGAGCACACTATGTTCGAATGTACGGTGTGGACGGAAATCCGGCGCCAATTTTTTGCAACAACAGGCCCTATTGACTCCCTACGGGGTATTCTCGAAGTAATTTTAATCTCAAAGGATAACTGGCGAGCGTTTTCTCAATTCTCGCGAGCCATTCTCCAACGAAAGGAGCTTGATGAGTACGGGAGAATAGCGAGAGGTAGAAGGCGATGAATGTCATATATATGTTATTTATTAGATATGTTCTATGTTATTTATGAGATATGTCCGAT
>NW_017138163.1:0-373 GCF_001652005.2 Ceratina calcarata | reverse complement strand
CCCTTGATTACAGAAGTTGCCATAATGTCAGTCATTAATATATGTACGTCGTTTCCGTTCCCTTTTCTATTTGAAAAACTGTCTAGTCTGCCTGTTCACCCTTGAATTTCCTGAATCGCATCAAGAAACGAGAGGGAGAGTGAATTGGTGAAAGAGCAGGTCAACGACCAGCAGGATCATAAACTCGTATTCACGGCGACTCTATCTAAGTAGAGAGCTCGCCAATTCCGAAGAAGCTCGGACAAAGTTTCAAATATATAGCGCGATCCAAGTGGCCATTTGCCCTCCGGAATGAATCCCGTAATTTTCATGAACGATCAGTAACGCTTCGAAACGAACAGCCTTCCAATTGCATTACAGATTTCATTAAATT
>NW_017138162.1:0-373 GCF_001652005.2 Ceratina calcarata | reverse complement strand
GTAGTAAAAGGTTGAATGGACGGCTTGAATTTTTTCAATTATTCCCTGTCACTTTAATATGCACAGAAAACACATTGGACATAAATAAGCCCACCTTTACACAATTAGGATTCTGACAGAAAAACGTTTTACACCGTAAGGATCGTTTACATTCTGTTCAAAATAAAATATCAACAAGTTGACGCCTAGAAGTGGTACAAACCAGTGCTTGAGCAAATATGGCTGCCCATCGATGGGCGTGTACCACTGGTGGTATTGCCATTGGAAACACGTAGCTATTCATTATTATTTCTCTCTTTCTGGAAATAAAAATTCTAAAAGCGACCGAGATCTAACCAATACCACCAAGAACACTATTATATGTATTCTACAT
>NW_017138161.1:0-373 GCF_001652005.2 Ceratina calcarata | reverse complement strand
TAGTCATACGAATTTCACAATACTACTTGAAAATTGACTAAACGAAGAATTTCGTAGAGATCTCAGAGACTCTTCAAAAACTGAGTGTCAGGCGGGGAATTTAATTTCGCTTAACGAATATAATTTCGCGGTCACAATTCACTGGCCAGGCCGGGTGTTCGCGAGCCCGGAGTTACGGATGAAAGAAATTGCAGGAGAGAATCGCTGCCAGTGCGGCTGAGTAAGAAATGTAGGCCAACCGGTGATTTACACGTTCGCGTTGGCCTAATCGTCATTACCGTCCGTAATTAGCGCTGTTGAAGGCAAGGGAGCTTCGGCGAAAGTATAAAAGCCTTCGGTCTACCGGTAGACGGAGAAGGGGCGGCGGGGGGGG
>NW_017138160.1:0-373 GCF_001652005.2 Ceratina calcarata | reverse complement strand
TAAGCTAGGCGAGAAATAATGCTGATTCACGTGTTTTGGATAGAGCAGTTTCATCGCAGCCATCGTAGCGCATTGTATAGTCAATAGTTGTCTAATGTAAGTTCATGATGCAAGATAATAGTTATCTAAGTTGGGTTATCGGATATTCCGCAACTTTGTAATTTGCACATCATTATCTCACGGAAACTACTGTAAAACTTCGATTATTGATAACATCGTTAATAGCGGTTGGTGAAAAAAGTAGAAAAGGACCATCTGACTCAGAATTTCACCCTCTTCCATATCTTCAGAGAAAATCGTGCAATGTAGGATACAGAAATCCTAGAGATAAATCAATTTGATCCGCCGAGGTTTGGGCAATATCCGATAAATT
>NW_017138159.1:4302-4700 GCF_001652005.2 Ceratina calcarata | reverse complement strand
TGTAAATAGTTGTTTCTTCGCCATTTGGACGTTTCATTAGATATATTTAGGACTAGGTTATTAGCAAATAAGTTGGGAACTTTTGAGGTTATATCATAGCCTCTCCCGTGCTTACGGGTATGGACCGCGTTTACCAGTGAGCTTTATTGACTCTTAGAACACTTCAGATAGTGCCGAGAGGGTGCCTCTGTGCGGACAATCATAAACACGTTTGAATTTAGAAGAATAACATTCTACTAACACGTGGTGTCAGTTATTTTACGCCGACCGAAGTGTTGTGGAAGTTCGGGAGGTTGCCGCTAAGTGGCACCACCGTAGTGCCGGTCGCGCCCTGCTCGATCGACGCAGTGGTGCATAGCCAAGGGATCCGCTCACCTTTCCTTTACGACAGGGGTTCC
>NW_017138159.1:1857-3534 GCF_001652005.2 Ceratina calcarata | reverse complement strand
TATTCTGACGTTTCTTTAATTTTTCCACTGCGAAATATATTTCTGCGGTAAACTTTATTTGGATAAGTATGGGAATGCATCTGGCTAAGAGAAGGGTAGTGTTCAGCGCGACGGTTTTATAACAGCATGCCACCCTGTTAGCCATCCTTTTCTGCAAGTTAAGCAGGTTTTTGCATAATATCTTATTTTTTAGAATTGTTTTGGCCCACACTGGTGCACCATATAAAATTATTGAGTTGAACGTGTGCGTATACAAGTATCATACGTGTTCTAGTGGGCAATTGACATTGGGTAAGATTCTGCTGATATTATTAACAAAACCGGAGACTTTGGCAATGGTTTGCTGAATATGTGTAGCAAATGTTAAGCTATCGTCTATATATATTCCTAAGTATTTGATGTAATCTGAAAAGACTATCTTAGAGTTATCAATAATAATGTGGTTATTTACAGGGTTAGTTTTTTCTTTTTAAGGCGCAAAGCAGATAATTGCAGTCTTATGTGTTGCTACCTGTAGGCCAATAGACCGAATCTTGTTTACTACGATTTGAGTAGCTAGTGAAGCTTTCGTACGACATCCATATATGTTCGAATATGCAACAAGAAGGAGGGTATCGTCTGCGTATCCTGTGATATCCACATGTAGTGGAAGTTTTAGTTGTAAGATACTGTCAAAACCTATGTTCCACAGTGTTGCAGCGAGAACTGAGCCTTGTGGGACACCGGAACTGACTCTTTTAATTATCTGTTTCCCATATTTATCTGTTGTTAATATTTCTCTGTTTCTTAGATAGTCATAGATTATTTTAGTTAAGTAGGTAGATGTTTTTTTGTTAATTAAACCGTAGATGATAGTTTTCCAAGGTATGGCGTTAAATGCATTGCTTATATCTATGCTTACAGCGATGGTTACCTTGTTTCTGGCATTATTTTCAACAATCATATTACAAACTCTTGTTAGTGCATGGATGGTACTTCTGCCTTTCCTGAAGCCGAATTGGACGTCTGATAATTTATATCTGGGGTCACCTAGGTGCGCCTCAATTCGTTTTACAAAGACTCTCTCGAATATTTTACTAATCTCGTCAAGTAAGCACAGTGGTCTGTAGGCAGAGGGATCATCCGCTGGTTTTCCAAGCTTGCTAAGGAGTACTAATCTAGCTCTTTTCCAGCAATCTGGGAAAATAGATTTCTTAAGGCAATCAGAGAAGAAGGAGGCCAATGCAGGCAGGTTATAATTGCCAAAGTGCTCCACAACAACAGCAGGTACGTCAGAAATACCAGGTGCAGAATTTTTTGTTAACATTTTCCGAACTGCCGACGAGATTTCGGAAGTTGAGACTACCAGACTTTCATCCCACGTAAAATTACCAATTTTTATTTTACAGTGTGGTTGAGACGGGAATAAGCCATCGAGTATCGACCGTAGGATCTGTGGATCGATAGTCTCAGTTAGAGGAAGAAAGTGAGTTGTAGTCGACTTATTGGTTGCCCATCTATATGGGCGATACCAGGGGTTTTCATTTAGTTTAGCTATTATGGATAGCCACTGGCTGTTTTTAGCTTTATCTATGGTATGTTTCAACCGTTTTTTAGTGTTACAATATAGGATTTCCGCATTAGATACATTCGTTGGTGGTATCAGTCCCTTATAAAATTTCTTTTTAAGCTTTTGCC
>NW_017138159.1:0-1133 GCF_001652005.2 Ceratina calcarata | reverse complement strand
GTTTCAGGTACCTCTATTCTGCTACCAGTGTTATCGTGATTCAGCGACTGAGAAGGAGGTTTCAGCTTGTCATTTTTATAGTTAAGGTAAGTCCTACAGGTGTTCGTACCCATTTTATGATTGTGACTGAAATTATTATTCTGGCATAGGTAGCATGTAGGATTTTCATTACTACATGTGCTGGCAGGGTGTCCTTTCTGACTGCATTTGAAACACCAGCCTTCCATGTCAACACTAGAGGTACAGGCAGCGCGCTCATATTTTTTCCCTCGGCCGAAAAGTGAGGACGACGCGACCATGGTGGGGACCAATACTTGGTGGGGGTATGCAGTGATTTTCACGGTAGCGCTGCGGAGAGCTTCGCGAACGCGCATGAGCACGCATGAGGGGAATAGTAGTGGGGATCGAAATACGGGCGAAAAAGAGGGGAAGCGAGCCTCGAGGGAAAAAATATGAGCGCGCTGGGTACAGGTATTACGTACATGTCCGTATGACCAGCACTTGAAACATTGTACTGGTCTATTTTCGAGAGGTTGGAATTTAGCCTGTGACCACCCTATAGAAAGAGATTTTATCGCAAGTAATTTGAATGCTGCAGACTCGTCACATTTACACCATACTGTGGCTGAGCCTCTCAGGTTCGGACGGACTGGGCCTAGGATAAAGGATTCACTAGATCCACAGACGGATTGGAGAGCTTTAGTGATTTCAGAGTGGGAAGCTGAGACATCTACGCTGGTGATTAAAATCTCTCTGTATCTTTTAGGACAGGCGACAATAACCTCGCCAGGAGGGAAAAGGGCTTTGATTTTTTCCATTAATATAGGAGCAACTTCGCCATCCTTTGTTTTGGGTATCTCCAGTATAAGGCCTCCATTTAAAGACGTACGGGGTTTAATCTGGTTAATGCCAAGTTCATGCAGGCTTATATTTTCTTTGGCTTTAGACAGTACTTGGTTCAGCTTAATATCACTTTTCATATTTTCAGCAAGATAGATGACTTCTACTCTTTTAGGTTCTCTCATAAAGGCTGTTGGAGGAGGACGAAAAATACATGGAGGAGGATTAGGATTAGGATAAGGAGACGGAGCGGTGAGGATCTGCGCCAGATTATTTTTATCAGTTGTCACAGC
>NW_017138158.1:0-373 GCF_001652005.2 Ceratina calcarata | reverse complement strand
GAATTACACATGTTTTAATTGATTTTCTTTATAATTTTCAGATCCGTGGATGTTTCTGTGGGTCCGTGTATGATGTTGGTTTAATTATTTTCATACCCGAGGGTTTATTAACTTTTTATTCTTTAAGGGTTACGTTGTTAATACCGTTTTGTACAGCGGTTTATGAGGTTGGTTTTTATTTTATTTTTAATGATGGGTGTTAATTTACCGCGTGTTGTATCGTTTTCTTTCTTAATAGTGTTTCGTTTGTCCGTCCCTTTTTTTATGATTACCAATATTTATTCCTTCTGGTTTCTTTTTACTTGTAATTTTTATCGATCTTTATTCCTTGATTTGACTATGGATTATCTGTTTCCTTTAATGTTAATATATT
>NW_017138157.1:0-373 GCF_001652005.2 Ceratina calcarata | reverse complement strand
CCTCCGCGACTTGCAGCCCGCAAAGCCGTAGACACATTGTACGCAGGTAAAAGCCTTGTCATTATTCTTACGGAAGAAGTTTCGCCAGCTTATTATTTTCGATTTCCCTTAAAAACACGTTTTCGATAATAAAAAGTATCTTTGACTGGTTGAACGTAGTAAAAGATGTCCTTCTACTTTTTTTAACTCTAGTGCCAGATGGAGTTCATATCGGCGGGACGTATTTTACGCGTTTAACTAGTTAAACGTTAAGGAAAATCGAAAACAATAAGCTGGTGGACGTTCTTCCGTACGGAGTATGATAGGGTTCCTACCTGCGTACAATGTGTCTACGGCTACGGCAAAAGGCAATCCAGGCATCGACGGTTGGTAG
>NW_017138156.1:0-373 GCF_001652005.2 Ceratina calcarata | reverse complement strand
AACATGAATATCACGAGTCTGACTCGTGGTCTTAGTTTTGGACCAAGTATGAACACCTCGAATGGGATTGTTTTCATCTTATGTAATAATTAAAGTATTTTTCATAACACGAGGCTGAAAACGACCATTTTGGGCGCCTATAAAGTTGACCGAAAATAGAGTTTTCCCGCCCTAGGGCGGTAAAATCCATTTTACATGAAAAATATTGTGTGTGACACGGGCCAAATGGACCTTTCCAGACTCGGATGATGTTTCGATATTTTTTATAAAAAGGGCATAAAAAAGACCATCTTTCGTCGCCTACAAACCGGATTGAAAATATTTTCGGTCCACTTTATAGGCGCCGAAAATGGTCGTTTTCGGCCTCGTGTTA
>NW_017138155.1:0-373 GCF_001652005.2 Ceratina calcarata | reverse complement strand
ATTGAAATGGTGCAGGGCTTAAGAGCATTGCTCGGCCTGCAATTATTAATTTAATTCGTAATCGAATCCTCGGAAATATACACGAAATTCAAAGAAATACAGGCGGTTCCCGAGTATAAGAAATGGAATAACACTTCTTATGCTCGACGCCGCGATGTAAACACCGCGCCGCTCGGTAAACGTTGATCTCCGCGTAACGAAATTTTTCGAATACGAATTATCGACGAAAGGTGTTTCTCTTTCTGAAACACCTTAAGAAGACAGAGATAAAATATACTCGATTTCTACGCCGAAATAGCTTTCGTGGAAAGGAGACGTGGAGGCCCTCGTCATTCTGTTCTCGATTTTCAAGACGCTCGGTTATAGATCATTT
>NW_017138154.1:0-373 GCF_001652005.2 Ceratina calcarata | reverse complement strand
GCGTAGGCAGAGGCTTGTACTGTCGTTGGCATTCACCTCGATTTACCGGCTTAGTGATAGCCTGCTGGCGATGATATTATCGTTGCTCTCGGGTACGATATTAATTTTTGCCCACCTGCAACATCGCAGGTGGGCATGCTAAGTTTTGTGTTTGGGTGTCTTATAGATAACATCACCTATACCGTTGGAAGTCTCTGCTATGGCCAGCGGGGACTGGGCGATTTATCGGTGCTGATTTTCTTTGGCTGGCCAAGCCCCGCCGACAGTGGTTACCTACAAATCAGCGCCCTTTACGTCGTGGCTGTCTTCTCAACCGTTGCCTGTGGCCTGGCTAGCCCAAGTGGTACTCAATATTAATAATCTGCGCGATATT
>NW_017138153.1:0-373 GCF_001652005.2 Ceratina calcarata | reverse complement strand
GCGTATGGCGAATTAGATTCCCTAATTATTCCGTTTTTTAATAATTCCTCGATGACGTCGCAGACAATCCTCTTCTCGGTGTCGGCAAGTCGATAGGGATGGTATACAATCGGTTCATCCGTTAAACATTTAATCTCTATCGACGCGGCGTTCGTTTTTCCAAGGTCTTGCATCAACGTCGATATACAATCACGAAACCGTTTAATCAATGCAATGCATACTCCTTTCTCTTTTTCCCCGATATTACCGAATTGTAGTTCAGGATTCGCTTCAACAATGTAGACATCCATTGCGGGTGTAATTCGCGGTACTTTGGCATCTCTAATATCGTTAAATACTAATTGCTTTCCTCGTTTTAACATGATTACATGAT
>NW_017138152.1:0-373 GCF_001652005.2 Ceratina calcarata | reverse complement strand
AATAATAATAATAATAATAATATTAAAAGACAGACAAGGCAGAAGAAACACAAAACTGTTCAAAATTAGAAATAAAACAGTAATAATAGCTAGAAAAAGACAAACTAAAAAACAAAAACAATGAGTCAATAATAGAACTTTTTAACCCCTCAAACTTTTTATCCCTCAAAAAACCCAAACAACCACGACGATAAAAACTAACAAAAATTACTTTGAATATACAAGATGTCCCAAAATACACATACACAATAAATATAATACCATAAAAAAGTAAAATCATAAAATATATATACACATACCAAAGAAAATATCTCGTCTAAATTCTGCATCTCCGAAAGTAACCAACAATTCCAACTGAACGACTAAGCCAGAC
>NW_017138151.1:0-373 GCF_001652005.2 Ceratina calcarata | reverse complement strand
AAATAATAATATTTAAAGAGAGAAAATGTATAAATGAACCGCATTAAATATTATTGGGATTGATGGAGGAAGAGTAAAAAGATTGAGTCATAGATTTTCGTTGAAATGTGTAATATCATTTCATTTGACTGTTTCGATACAAATAGGTTTTATCGTTGTGCTTCCCGGGTACTTGAACTTACAACGTGTATTTCCGCTTTTATCGAGACATACCTATAAGATTTACGAATAGAATTATCGTGCGCAAGACTTAGATTACCGTCAATAACGTTTATACGATAGTTCGCATTCAGAGGCAGACAGATATAGAAATAAAAAAGAAAACTAATATGACAGCTGATAACGATTACGTTCCGCCCATAACAATGTATAA
>NW_017138150.1:0-373 GCF_001652005.2 Ceratina calcarata | reverse complement strand
GACAACAACAACAATAATAATTTAGTGCAATATTTCATATAATTTCTTGTATCTCTTTGACAGACAAGAGTTGGCTTTGGAGCTTGTGAACACAGGTGTACTTTACGACAACGATCTGCTTTCATGCATCCAAGGATTCGGTTCCTTCGAGCGGAACGCAGGCCGGAGTCCGGTGCATCACCACTGCGACAGGAAATGCACTGCTCGTGTGAGCGTTAGACTAGAATTATTAGACACCGAGAAATAGTCTCTGTCTAACAATTTTAATTATTTTCACTGGCGAACCCATAACTGTTTGATTATTTTTAAACATAAGACGATTTCTCTTGAAGATTAAAACAGATTTTAATAAATTCCTGCAGGTTTATTAATA
>NW_017138149.1:0-373 GCF_001652005.2 Ceratina calcarata | reverse complement strand
TCCGTAGATGAAGAACACTTTAAATAAAGCTTCACTTATTGCTTCATCAACGACGGGGTTGTCCTACCGACTGCGCCAAAATTTTCGTGTCGTAGTCCCGAAGGGTTACAAAAAATGTACTACTTTCCGATTAAAAATATCTTTATTCGTACACTCAAAGAATTCAACTGCTCTCAGTGGTGTCTTGTAGGAATCTGACTTTCGGGATGTCCGGTTTAGGGTCAGCACGGAAAAATCTGGTGGGGAGAAACATAGGAAGAGGAAAATGGCAAGAAGGAACAAGGAAGTGAGTTTTTCTGTTGGAGGGGCCTTGGGAACCAAGGATAAGCTGTTTTATGATAGGAAGGAGTTTGACGGAAAATGACCGTTGCAG
>NW_017138148.1:0-373 GCF_001652005.2 Ceratina calcarata | reverse complement strand
CGTCTGATCCCAGTGATCGGTCTGTCGCTCCTGGCTTAAGGAAGAAACACATGGGAGAAAGATCAGATCGAAAAAGAGAAGAAAGAAACCCGATGACAAGGTTAGATTGACAAATGGCCGCCGTGACCAAATCTCTCTCTCTTTCATCGCGTAATTTCTCTAGCGTGGCCGGTGCACGTGAGTACCGGTGCACGCATGGATGCAGTTCACTGGTCTTTATCTGGCCATATCTCACAAGGGGAATCCCCATCTGTCCCCCTCCGATATCGTTCAAACTAATTGGGGCGAAAGAGTATACAAAATTAAGGAATACGTCACTCGACCTAGGTGCCAACACTCAATAGTTATTGAAAAAAACGTTGGTGAAAGTTTT
>NW_017138147.1:0-373 GCF_001652005.2 Ceratina calcarata | reverse complement strand
GGTTGTGACATGACTTTTTAACAATATAGTATTTGCTTAAGGATAAAAAATATCTAAAATCCGATAGAAGTCTTAACATCATTGCATAAAACTCGAAAATATGTAGAATGAATGATAATGTATAACATAGAAGTAGTTCTCAAACTAGTCTTATCGATGTACAATTACGTTACGTTTAATATTTATTAATACTGCAGTGACAAATTTTTTTTTAATATAAACATGACAATCGTCGAACCTGAATTCAATCTTATGCATGTACAGTGACTCGAACACATTTCAAAACGGAATAACTTTTTTCATATTGAGCCAACCAACTTTTCTCTAAGATGTTAGAAGGCTTAGTTTACTATATGTATGTGTAACAGAAATT
>NW_017138146.1:0-373 GCF_001652005.2 Ceratina calcarata | reverse complement strand
ATATGTTCCGGCCAATCTACGATCACTCCCCATCTCTCCTCTGCCCTTTTCGGTATGAATGCTTACATTGTCGGGTGTTCAAAGCTATCTCTCAGCAAATTGTTAACAGCTTCTTTGTCGTTGATTTTAACCTCGTATTTAAACTCATTCAACATTATTACTGAAATAATATATTGTTGGTATCTTTTCATATACCTATAAAGTTTAATCAGATTCGATCCTTTCTTTTATTTCTTAAATTGTTCTTTTTTCCCTATTGTGTATTCTAAAGTATAATAGTCTCTTACTTCTTCGAAACACGAGGTCACACTTCCTTTGTTAGGTAAGTCGCTTATTTCTATTTCTTCCGAGCTCCTCTGCTTGGTACTTTCTT
>NW_017138145.1:0-373 GCF_001652005.2 Ceratina calcarata | reverse complement strand
GATTGCACAGCGGGCATCAGCGGTAACGACCCGCGCAAAAAAGCAACTTCTAAAGTCGGCTACGAACCTGTACAACATGGGCTGTCGTGATTTGCTGTCCGACAAGGAGGTAATGTGTACTACACGGGGCTTATTCACAAACCACAAACGATGTACTTTATTCATGTAAAGCTTACAAAATAGAATGAGAGATATTATATGGGTAATAGACATGATGTCTGGCGATGAACGCGAAATGCCACAGCAGCAGAGAACGAGCTGAAGCATGAGGGTCCACTTTCGGCTAACGAGACGAAACACACTCTAAAAGTCCGCGCAGGGAACGAGAACCTGCTTCCGCGGACGCCGTGCGCTCGTGGTGTTCGTCGGTGCT
>NW_017138144.1:0-373 GCF_001652005.2 Ceratina calcarata | reverse complement strand
GTTCTTGCGCGGCCCGTTTTTGCGCGGCCCATTCTTGCGCGGCCCACTGCTTCGCGGCCCTCTCCTCCGCGGCCCGTTCTTGCGTGGCCCATTCCTCCGCGGCCAGTTCCTCCGCGGTCAGTTCTTCCTCGCCACCTGTAAAAATTACCAATAATTTTAGCATTGTGTGACAAAACATTTATTCTTGGCAAAAGTATATTACTCTTTTCACGTGAAAATGAATGTCATGCATATGTGAAAATACTTACGTTTAAACTTGTTTACTATCCACCGAAACATTTTTCACAGTTGTACAGTTCTTGTCTCTTCTGAAAGGTTCTGCTACTCGTCTTTTCCTTCAGCGCTGTGGAACGAGTGAATGACCATTGGGAAA
>NW_017138143.1:0-374 GCF_001652005.2 Ceratina calcarata | reverse complement strand
ATGTTTTTCTTTATTATGTGCATTTTGATTTTGATTGACAGTGTGTGAGTAACTTTGTAGGTGCCCCGTCGACAGGCGGCGGCACACAGAAATTCCCACCAACAGGTGGCAATATGAAATTGGCTTTTGATTCGGCACGTTATTCAAATAAGAGATAACTTCCGGTTCCAGGCGTTCCTTTTACTCTTACTAAGCAACGCCAAAGAAACTTCGTCTCAGTTGTCCTCGAGAACTCTTATCGTACGGTCGCAAATAAGACTCATATTGTATTCCAAATAAATTTCTTTATTCGTTGAGTTTAATAAGTGTTAACTTCTACAACTTCATATGATAACTATAAATTTGTTTACTATACTTTTGTAAGAAAACCCAAG
>NW_017138142.1:0-374 GCF_001652005.2 Ceratina calcarata | reverse complement strand
GTAATGTTTAAAGCAAATCGACGCATGGACGCTGTAACGATAGATGTTTGATAAATTATTATTATTTGGTACCTAACAGCTTTTTTCGACATTACTTTTTTTGGAAGTAACACGAACGAATTATTTTCTAAAAAAAAGAAAAAACACGCATTGCCTTTGACAAAAATGAAAATTTGATTTGGTTGAAATAAATCAGAAGCAAAGAACTTGTGCACCACGGGGTATTCAGGAGGAAGAGGAAAATAAAATTTGATGCGCGAAGTCGGAAGCGATCTTCTTAAATAAAACGAGAACTTATGTATGTGTTAGTTTTTAGGTGTACTACATTAAAAGACTATAACACAAGGTTGCTTAGAGTATGTTAAGCATTGTAA
>NW_017138141.1:0-374 GCF_001652005.2 Ceratina calcarata | reverse complement strand
TTTTCAAAATGCTTCTATCGGTCGCCCTATTGTAATGACGATAAAATGCCAATGCTATTCCATAATGAACGACTAGGGAGGGCAGGAATATTTTTAGTTCATATTCCCGAAGAACATGACAGTTTAGCAAATTTTCTGAAAAAAGAAAATTTTTATTATGCTCTTGTACATGTGTCACGAGGGAGAACCGTGCCAAGGGCCCGACGGGCGACCGAGTCTATCGACTCTGTCAGGGTGCTTTTTATAGGGAAGGAGATTGATGCGCGGACGAACCTTGTCAAACCCTATGGGTTATCCTCGGGAGCCGTGGACGACGGGGGGGAGGGTCAGTCCCCTTTAGCCACTTATGTTTAAAGGATGTCGGATTGGCAGGT
>NW_017138140.1:0-374 GCF_001652005.2 Ceratina calcarata | reverse complement strand
TTTCTAGTTGACTGGAAAATGAGTATGCAATTTTAAGTTAGGAACCGACCAGGAACATTAGTATATGGCCCTTTCAAGAGTTAGTTATAACATCTTTTCGGTTCGTATAATTTTGTTGGATATGGAAGCAAACATTATTCGCGCCTGTCGTAACTAGCGACATCTAGCAGATACGAGTTAGTTAGTTGTGTCCGTTTTGTATCCAACTGAATAAGCACATGTATCAGCACATTATTATTTAAACATTAATAAACCTTAGTTGAGATATTAGATACCGTGTTGTTGTATTTAAGCATGAGCCCGGTATGTCGGCTACTGGGGACACAACAATTTTCTCTATTGGAATCGATATATATATATAACAGTTTGAAACA
>NW_017138138.1:1595-2809 GCF_001652005.2 Ceratina calcarata | reverse complement strand
GTTTAAAACCACGTCTGTGATTTTATAATATGTACTAATTGATATAATTGACGATTTTAAATGGTTTCAAGTAAAAGCACTTAAATTATTAGACAAACGAAGTATATAAGACAAAAATCTAGGCAACTGTAATATCAACTTTATAAACAACCAACAAACAGTTGTTTCACGCCCTCTCGGATTCGAAATTCAAATTTGGAATTCGCGACTTCTAATCTGCTGCCAGTTAACAGTGCGATTCAATGCGACTTCCAGTCGAGAACGTAGGGAACGATACGAACTGGTATCAACGTTCTATACCAGTGAGTCTCAATTTCTAATTGTTTAAAAATTAAGNCCTTGAGGAACATCTTGAGAATTAATATCAATTCTTTATGAAATTTTATACAATTTTATATTATCATTAAAAATTTACAATTGTCAACTGCTAGTTCAATATTATATTTATCAATTTTCCTTCTTATTCTACCTTGAATCCGACACTATTTTAATCTACTTCACATTATCTTGCACCCTACATACATGCACAGTTCTATTTTTCAAATCTTAGCCTCTGCCCACTTCCTGCCTTCACCTTTTTCTTATTCTGTCTTTTCCTTTAATGTGTACATCGCTTTGTATCATCGTCTTTTCTTTGTACCCTTTATCTGTCTTATCCACTTTGTAATGCCTCTCTCTGTCATTCAGTTTGCCAATGTCATAGTCTATATTCTGCCAATCTGTCCTATTTATATTACCTTCTTCTTATTATTCATGTTCCTCTTCGTGTTACTCCTCCTCACCCTCAGCTACCCTCCAAGCTCGACATTGTCACAAGCATTAATTCTTCTAATTAATTGAAAACCAAGGATTATAATATTGCAAACCGAAGTATTGATCCTTTTAAGAAGCGAGCTTACTTATTTTTACCGAAGAAACAATGCGCATCGAACGCAGTTTTTATCAAAACGTCGGATCGATCGACATTCGCCTTTTTTTTTTTTTCTTATTACAACGCTGGGTGTCGGTGTTGGTTTATGCATTTTTCACGCTGCTCGCGAAATATAGGAAACATTCTTTCAAGCTTAGCCGCGGCAACAATCTGTTGCTCGGCCGTGCATTGTTCCAGTCCCGGAAGTGTTCGACTGTCAACAGAATACCGTAAAACTTGGCCAACTTTAAAACCTGTCTTTCTATTTAAATTGTTACTGCGTTCAACTTTCACATTTCCAAAC
>NW_017138138.1:0-438 GCF_001652005.2 Ceratina calcarata | reverse complement strand
TTTCTTCTGCATTTATATTTGCACCTATTAGATTACAATTTCTTTTTATTATACAAATAAGATTTTATATCAAATTCCTTACATTCATCTCTATTAATTAGAAAGTTCGTTTAGTACTCGTTCGACGTATCCAAGAATTCTCGTGAAGTTCGAGGAACGGTAACACGAATCCTTGCGACCGGGGAGAGTGGGCGTCAAGTTCGAAAACGATTCAATTAGTCGCTATTACGCTTAACGACGGAGAAATAAAGGGCGTTGGAATTCTAGCCCCTTTGTACACTCTCCCTGATCCCTGGCCTCTTTGAGAGGATACGTACGTATTTGCACGGGAAAATTTCTCTTGATCAAGGACTCAGACAGAACTTAAAACGTATGTGGGGACATCGGGTTTCATTCCGAAAATGAAATCCTCTCCTCGGAAGTTCCCCACTCCCCTCG
>NW_017138137.1:0-396 GCF_001652005.2 Ceratina calcarata | reverse complement strand
GAGAGCATACATACACACATACACAAACATATATACGTTAGCGTATTATGAATGCGTACCCTACCAAGCGGAGTGTGGATTTAAAAATTCGCAGAGCGACGTAATGCGCTCTCGAATAATTACCGGCTAAATTAATAATGTTCGCTTCTTTGTATATGTATATATATATATATATATGTATATGTATATATATGTGTGTATATGTATATATATGTGTGTATATGTATATGTATATGTATATATATATGTATATGTATATGTATATGTATATATATGTATATGTATATGTATATGTATATGTATGTATATATATATATGTATATATTTTCAATATATATATATATATTTTCAATCTAATTTACAATTATATTTATTTCTATGGAACCCCAATTGCAC
>NW_017138136.1:325577-337060 GCF_001652005.2 Ceratina calcarata | reverse complement strand
TATTGGTTCGTCCTATAATGCATGTTTTAGAAGAAGAAACTAGATTTATAGCAAATCTTTTGAAATTGGTTTCATTATTGATTTGAATATTTCGAGATACCATGTTACAGAAATAACAATAACATACTCATGACAAAATATATTAATCATACATATGTACAGTCTAGTACAATACAGGTACGCGTACAAAAGTCACTATTTTAAATTTAGCTGAAGAATATAATTTAAAAAAGAACACTTTATAAATACACGAGGCGTTTAATTATTTTCTTTCAATCGATTTTCAGACGGCTAGGAATGTTTTATCACTGGCGTCTCGATTTTCGATTACGTTTGTCGGGACTACGGTTCTCTTCAACGGGAAACAGCGCAGCATCTCTTTGTTTTTCATCGAAAAAAGTTCGGGTTGACAATTCACCACCGGATGGGCAGATGCTCCTTTTTTCCCTGCCCGAGTCTCGACGATTCCGCGTTTCTCCTCCTTTTCTTCTCTTCCTCTTTCGTTCTCTATTTTCCATTTTTAGTTTTTTTCGACCTGAAGTTCATTCCGTGGGCGTTTTCGTGGCTCGAAACGCACAGGTATAGCAGTCAGTGAATCGGTCTCCGTCGCCCCGGGTGATTTTCGCGAACGGATGATAGCAACCGTCGCGTCGCGTCGAGGAATCGAGCGAAGGGAAGGAAGTCAGTCGAGTTGACTCGAAAATCGTGACAGCGACAACGACAACCGCCGGTCGCTTTCTCGTTCGTTCTTGCGATTCGGATTCGTGCAATGTAAATGCTCACGCGGGACCCAATTTGAATTCCAGTGATAAGGATTTAGATATCGGTTGTGCAACATATGTCGAATGTACATTATTCTTTGCAAAATGTGATAAATTATCTTATCAAACTTCGTATGCTTGTTAGCGTAAAATTATGATTACCTACAGGGTGAAATATATGAATGTTTTCTATTCTATTCTATTCTATTCTGTTCAGCAATAAAATATTATTTGACTCTCATAAGTAATGTTTATAATTCAGAATCTTCAAGGAACCATCCAAGTGTAAAATAAAATAATTCGCAGAAAAAAAAAATTATTTTCAATCTCTGTACTTTCACGTATCAGAACTATAGATTCCGAGAAATCAATCGGAAAACTGAGGTTTCACCACTTTCAATCATCTCCGCTCTGTCCCCTCGTCGACTCTTCATCTCTATTTTTTAATCGGGTCGAGTTACTTCAGCGTCGATCAACAAAGACGTAGTTATTCCCGATCCCGCATCTCTGATTCGATTATAGTGGCCATAATTGATCGCAGTACGAATACGGCGAATCGATTGATCGAATTCGATGAATACGCCGTTTCAAGTTTTCGAGGAGAGGCAGACCGTCCTACTTGAGCGTTTCTCGTTCATTTTCCATTCGCGCTCGTATACATGATAATGGAAGAGCGATTACTCTATCTAGAAACGGAAATAGTGTCGATAATATCTGGCTGTTTTCTTAACGTGCGTCTACAGTATGAAACAAAACATGTTTATAACATTTTTTTCTGTTGTACCGCAGATTATAATGTACTATAACAAATTCATAAAACATTTTGCATATCATTATTTATAATGGCGACATGATTTCACAGATGTCAGCATTGGAAAAGATAACATAATGATACTTCAAAGTTGAGCTCTTCATTTACTAATACTGATGATTGAGGTGATATGTAGTGTATCTTCTGGTTAATATAACATGTATGTATGTAGTGAATTTAAGTATGAGGCATCGTAAGAATTTTTTCTACAAATTTTATACACACTCAACGTATTTATTCAGCAGATTTCGTAACTTTGTTAGAATGAAAATGTATAAATTATTCAAGTTAAGGGTTGAAGAATTCGTCGATCGTTTTACGATCGGTATTATCTTCGTGGTCTGCAAGCAATCCGGATCTACGGCGAACCACTCACTGTATGGTATGTACTCCTATCTCGGCTGACTCGTACTTTATGCAAATGATTCGCTCGACCAGGGAAACCAACGAGATATCCGTACCGGTCGGCCAAGCCCTCTGGTTTCCCGAGGAACTTTCCGGCAAGAATCAAATCCACCGCGATGTATCCATGACGATTCCCATTTAAATGAACACGGGATGGCAAATCGAAGTGACATTTCTGATCGTTTTTATGCAAATCAATCTGAATTTTTTATCAAGCTTCATACTCAGCAGTTTTCGAATTTGTGACGAACACGGATTCAATTCACATTTTATGCTATGATAAAATTATCCGAAAACAGTAGTATTAAGTGGTTCAGAAAATCTGCACATTTAACAGTTTTATTATCGTTTACAATTTTCAGACAGCAATTTTATTTATCTGAAGTATTTTGCAAGCTTAGGTATTGATTGAGCCGGATCTCCATTCAATAGTAATAATAATTCGTCAGATCTGATGATCTTGTCCTTTAATTAAGAATCTCAACTTCTAAATCCTTGTTCCCAATGTTCCCATCCATCTACATAGATTTATTTATAGGAAAATCCTTTTCTAACAAAAACGGTGGTCATAATTTTTCCTCCACGACATATGCAGAACTATTATGACATTATGGTTTTTATTCATTTTTCATACCATACATACTTTATATAAAATATTTTTACTATTCTGTGATTATTTATTCTAGAAATACTAATCTGTAAAATAAGACAAAAATCGCATTTAAACACAACGTAAGTCAGAGGCATGTACGACTGATCTGTATAACTTTTTGAATGATTTAATAATCGTAATGTCCGCTATTATTGCCAGAAGATGAGATACATAGCATGGAACATGATATTTACATAACACCTGCGATGTGTAATTAATTAAACAGAGATATTAATAACTGGATAAGTCCTCGACGATAAGCAGGAACTCGTCGAGCGGAATTTACTCGTCGTCGCGCGTCGTTTCCGTGTTCATCGGGCATAAATCTCCGGGATATCTGACTGCGTATACAAAGTTTAAAACGGCCGACGCGAGTTGACTGTAAATCATAAACATGCAATTAATCAACAACGATTAGCTACGGTAAATCCATCGCTGCCGGTGAATATTCATAAATCTATGAAAAACCATGAATCGATCATCCCATTAATCTCGACGAATTTTCCACTGTTATCTTTCACCGTTCACACGACGATTCATCCGGGGGATTCCATCTTGACGAATTTCTATTATCTTCTATTGAATCACAAACTTTTCCAATAATAATATTGAATAAACTTTTCCAACAATAATTATGAATTATGAATCTATGTAACTCTGTTCATTACTCTTTATGAAATGTTATTTTGATACACACATTTTCTGAAATTGTGAGAACGTCTCTAAATAAACATTACAGATTCAAGTTCATTTCGAAACTGACAGACTGATAAAAAGGTGATTAATACTGTCAGATGGCGGACTAACTTACCGTTATTGATATAGTCAACTCAGCGACAAACACTCCAAATTTATCTTACGAAAAACATTTTTATTCATCTTGAGCTCTCCTACCTACTCATCCTATCCTTAATATTCTTGTTCCTACCCTGTTTTTGTCGTTGAACCTAGACAACTACTCGTACTAACTACTTTTAAGGATTATCGAAATTGCATAAACGAGCAGATTTCCAGAGTACATGCTTCCGTGCAGAGTTATATCGACTAATAAAGTTCTGAAGTTTCAACTTAAGAGTTGGATTTGATTCCAAACTTGAAGTTTACTAACACGATGTTTTCAAATATTTATAGGCACTATTATTTTCATAATTTATTTAAGTTTGTTCATTGTATTACAAAGAAAAAAGTAAACCATTTTCTTGATATGACTCATTTATATATTTTATGAACAGCAATGAATTTTATGTGCATTTTTTATATCCATCAAAGGTGTTTATGAAAGGAGTTACACACCATAATCGTTTAGAACCAGTGAAATATATCGTGGTATGAAATTTATGTTCGAAGCCCAATGACCTCATTTAGCAAGCATTTAATTCGCGCTTAATTAATGAGCTTGACCTATTCAAAGTTCCTTCCTTATTCCTTAAGAATTGTATATTATTTTTCTGCATTTCTTATTATTATTTACATACCCATTAATTTATTGCGTCGACGTCTTTAATATGCACTTTTTATTGTTTTATATGGAAAAAAAAACTGCTGTGATAGAAGCAGTTCATGAAAATGTCCTCGTATCGTTTCTTTTGAGGGGTCTGGGAGAATTGTACCAAAGGACATGTAAAAACGGCTCAGTTCATATTCAAAGTTCGTTGCTTGGACAACCCTGTCGGATCACTGCCAAATCTCTATAAAATAGCACTATTACTTACAATAATCGCCATTCTCGTCGTTGGTTCATTGATAAATGTACAGATAGATGGTAACCTTTCAGATTTCACTGATTTTTTATTGTGATAATATCTATTGTCTTGCATAGAGTTTCATTTTTTAGGGCTGAGGGCTCCGTAATATTAAAACACAATGCAGACATATCTGGAGAAGGTATATGTACACACACAGTCCATTGTATTTTAGCCGCACATACATATCGCTCTCCGTGTGCCGCTAACGACATTTGTACATATACATGTACAGAATTGAATGTGAGAATGGTTTTCTGTGAATATCTCGGAAACAAACGATGACCAATTTGCGAATGGAGAAACATGTCCAATAATTATTGAAATTGGAGAGGTAGACTTCTGTCTATCCATGTACCGCTGGTTCTCGTTACGTATTTACTTCTCGAAATAGTATTCTGTTTAATAATCTTGATTGGCATGATAGAAATGATTAATTTCATACATTTCGTTAGTTATGATGAAGTAATAATAAACTTGGTAGATAACTGGTAGGATAAAATTTGAATACTCAAGAAAATTTTACATAGAATGTATTTATGAAAATTAGATAATGTTGTTAGAGAGATTACGAAGACTACAGTTCATTTTTTGCACTTACCATTAAACGAGATCTTGTCTTAATCTCTCGGCTAATCCATCAGGAAGAGGAGCCGCGATAAAGTTTTCGCTGACACGCGCTTCTTGAATTTCTCGCGGTAACTTCTGGTCGTTTGCAAATTCGACCTAAATCCATTATTACACGGTAGTTGATTGTTAAGTAAGTTCAGGATTAATTGAGGCTAATCTTTATTTGTCTTTGATCAAATAGTGAAAAGTAGTACGTTTTCTTATTCATATATCCATATTTAATTAGTTTTTGGAGAATTCAGTCGTATCAGTTATTAATTGAGGGAACAAGTAACATATTTTTCAAGTGTTGAATGAATCTTCCTAAAACTATAACTAGTTTATTACAATTTTCTCAGTTTCTAAATTCTTATAAGTACTGTTGGATTCCAAGTAGAAAACCAATTAATTTCGGATGTGCTTTATTTCAATTGTGCCTCGATTATGTTTATCTGTTAGTGTTAGCTACTAATTTAGGTCATTCAAAAGTACCAATTTTTTAAAATAGGTTTCACCGTAACGAGAAAAAAATAGCCTCTCTTAATGGCAAACGTCCAAGGTTTTATAATTTTGTTAGCTAACACTTGCGCCACGACATATACGGTATGGAAAGCTTTCCGAGGTGGAAAATCGGGTGACTGTAGACCAAACGTGCACGCGATTTCATAACTTTCTCGTGTTCGGCAATATGTCAGCCCGGTAGATTTGACTTTTGAACGCGTACGAAAGTAAGTTGGCCCCGTAGCGTACTGACAAAGCCAATCTGGCCGTAGCCGAGATTCAAACGTTTTAAACGCACTCGAGTGGATTGATTTGCCGCGCGTTGCAGGAAGTTCAACAGGACAGGCTTTAATAGATCGACCACATGGCGTAAGCGGTCGTGATGCTCGACGCGGATTCAATTAATCCAGTCTGAGAAACAATCAGCTTCATGCTCTTTAATAGAGATTTATAAGAAGAACGAACATTTTTGTATACTATTCATTACGATTCGTTTGAAAACAAAATTTTTTAAATGTACAATGTCTGATGATTAATGATTAAATTACATTCGATAAAATCATTCTTATACAATAAATTTTGACATCCAACCTAACTTAAGAAAGAAGTCAACTAAAAAGTTTTCCAATTTTGAAACACCTATTCGGTCTCCACGGAACGGCATTTCAAAATATGTGAAACGCAATTGTTTCTACTTATCGTCAAGTGGAAGGACCGTAAACACGCGAATCATCCTAAAATCGATTTAGAAGGAGAGTGAAGAAGAGGAGGAAAGGAATGGAATAGACGTTATAAGACTGAACGAAGTAAACCTAAGGAAAGTCCGGGTCGATCCCGACCCAGAAATACTCGGGACCCGAGACGGGATTGTGTCGGAACGGGACCGGGAGACAACAATAAAAGCGACAATGGTAGCTTTTACGAAGACAACGGCGTGAGAACGGCTACACGTATCCGCCACGCGTCTCGGCTCCATGTTCTCGTTTCCTTTTTTACCCCTTTTCACCTCTCTCTCTCTCTCTTTCTATTTTGGTGTTACGCTACGATAAATCGCGGTACGGCAATAAGTTGTCTCTGTCGCTCGACCCGTTTCCCTTCAATCTCTTTCAACGTGGCGAAATACTACCTACTCCGGTTTCAAAACGCTTTTAAGTGCTTTCCGCTGTTGCCTCCTCTGAACTGCCCGAAAAATCTAACCGAGATGTCCGTGCTCCTGCTTTCCCTCTCTCTTCCCTCCGATCCAACAGGAATTCCTTGACAGAAAAGAATCTCGCGCACGTACCTAGGTAAACGCCCGAAAAGAACCGAGTCTATGTAGTTCCATTGATGTGGAAGTCGGTCTCTACTCATATTTTTATTTTTTATTTTCTTCGGTCAAGTACAGGCGCAAAATGGGCTGCTAACAATGCCTACATAAGCGGAGACCCAGTTATTTTATTTCATAATCTCGAAGTTATTAAGAGGACAGGATCAAAGGAAACTCAGCAGAAAAACGGCAAATTGTACCGCAGTTTTCAGAACGGGAGGGATAAGAGGACTCTTGCAAATATTCACTGCGGATATTCTCTTTCACCAATGCCTGTCTCGTTTCAGAACCGGAGGTTCTACAGTGCGCTTATTTAATTCCTATTTTCCTTCATTTATCAGCTCATACATGTTTCTTTTCTGAAGAATTGTTGCATTTTAGGAGTAAATTTGTTATTGGAAAATTAAAGCAAGAATAACAAATATAAAATTAATATTCCTTCGATAAGACTTCATGCTATGCAGTTGTGTAAATCTATGCATATAAACTCTATTTGAGATGTATCGCCATGGTTCAGCTTGAACCTATGCGTACGATTCGGCTCGACGAACGAAAACAATGATGAGAAATGATGTCGAGCTGTGGCACACGATGACCAACAACAAACGTATAGAAACCGCAGCATACGTGTTGCACCGTGACCTATTGGCACGTTTCCAGTTTCCAGCCCCGCTCCGTTCGCTCCTGTTCGTTTTTACCCGGTCGTAATTGAAAGTTTGTTTGAACGGCCGCGAACCGAAAAGTTCCGAGGTACGACCCGAACGAAAGTGCTCCGCGGTTCTCGTACAATTCCCCGTCTCTAGCAGTAAAGTCAAATTATTTCAATCAGCAAATTATTTGAATCAAACGTAATTTGTACTTTTTATGAAAGAACGATGATTTTATTCTATTCGCATCCACTTTACAGTCAAGTTAATGTATTTTTATCTAAATATAATTACAATGTTGTCATGTGAATTCACGTATGAATCTTACCTTACAAATCCACAGGATTTTAGGAGTTGGGGTAATCGCGTCACTTTTCTAATATTTTTGACGCTCTTAGGTGTATGTTTACTGATAACCAGATAAAAATAGTGTAAAATATGAGTTTACGACACTCTACACTTCTCCTTATGTGGAAAGATTTTTAGGTCGTCAAGTGCCTCTTTGAAAAGACAAAAGTTAAATCTGGCATGCTCTGGTCTCGATTTCATTCAGAACAATCTATTTAGAGTATAAAATCGCTTATAAAGAAAGGCATTGTATCTTTAATCTTGTAACGCTCGTATTACTAAATGTCAGCATAGTTTGATTAAGGATTTATTGGCTATACAGTCAATTCCAAAAGTTTATGTACTTTAGAAAAACGCATTTCCTATAATTAACCCTTTCGCTTTGAGCGCCGGATATATCCGACATCCGCCCGACGACTTGTGCGTACGAGCGCCGGATATATCCGGCATCCACACGGTCATCTACGGAAATTCCGTCCGAAGACGGCACTTTGGCGGATTGGACTGCCAACGCGAAAGGGTTAAAAAGAAATCAGACGTCGGAAGAACAATGCTAATAATAAATAGCTAAGTGCTTAAAAGTATAGAAGGAAATATCCAATTAATTATTGACGCTGACGAAAAGCTTGTTATACAGAAGTTGTAGGCACTGACGTCTTCTACAAGAAAGATTCTATGCATTTTTCTTCTAACTTCGATATTTAACGAGTTAAGTACGGTTAATTGGCATTTTATTGATGTTGACAAAATCCGACCATCCCAGGGTCGAAACGGCGAACTTTTGGAAAAAAATTTCGTTTTTCCTCCATAACTCCTGAACTGTTGGATCTACGGAAAAATTGCATACAACCTTTCTTGTAGAGTACGACGAGATCTANCAAGAAAGGTCATATACAATTTTTCCATATATCCAACGGTTTGGGAGGTATTGGCAAAAAAACGAAAATTTCGCGAATTTTGAAGGGGTACCCCTTGGAAAAATCTCGGAAAAATAAAAAATTTCTTTTTCAAAATATTGAAAAATATCGGAATATATTCTAAAAAGTATAAAAAATTCTAGACTTTTTAGACTTGTATTTCCTCAAGTCAGTTGTTTCTTCCAACTTCGCGCATGTTCACCAAATACCAGAAAGTTTTCTTTCTGCTGATTACCATAAGAGTACATGCAAATTTTAAATCACTATAATTTTTCAAAAAACCCATGAATTGATTTAAAATTTTGCAGGTAGCTTTTTAATAGTAATAGAAATCTATAATAACACATTCAACATGCTAGCATTGTTTAAGTATATAGCCTATACATCCTTAAGCCCTCACAAGCGCACGTGACGATTTAATTTTCACGGCGTTTGAACGATGTACCTTACAACCCAGGAAATCTTACATATGTTTTATAGCATATTATATTATTTTACTGAATATTTATAACTTCTGTCTTGTTTGAATTAAACCAGAAATAAAATATTGAGATTCGTAAAAAGTATCCACGTGCCGATCGCAACGATTTCGTTTCCAGGGCAAGCTTCTATCCGCTACGGGATCTCGATAATTCCGCTTATCTCGAAACGAGCGAGGATCAATCACACGGTGGTGTAATTTCACGAATAATGAAGCACCGGAACGAATGTTCACCGAAGCAGATTATCGCGTGTACCACAACCTCTTTCTTTGAAATGAATTCATTTGCAAAAGTGCACCGGCATGGTTCGTCCAGCCGTTTCGACGCGAAAATTCGTGAGTAACGCGACGCTGGAATAAATTTTGCATCTGGCGCCTGTGCTCCCAAAATTGGAAGTAGCGAAAATCTGGGAAGCTTTTATCCCGATTTCAAAGGAACAGATTGTAATCGAACATGGATGAGAAAAGAGCGTAAAAGGCCTCCTGGCTATACTTTCGTGCAACAGATTCGTTGACGAGGATGGTTAATTGCTATTTTCTGATAGTGACATCTCCGGTTTTTGTTTTCAGGTAAATTGATTTGTAACAGGACGTTCGGTACACATGATTTAGCTATTGATTACGTAATAGTGTTACGTAAATTGCAGTAATTACCTATTGAAGAAATGATGAATAAAAAACAATGCATAGTATTGTATTCGCATTTTGTACAGTCATGTCAGTCATGTCATGTACAGTTTCACGAACGAGGGAGCAATTCTTGAAAATTCATTAAAAAATTATTTTATCTTCTTCCTGAATTTGAGAAGAAGCTTTCAAAGCTAACATCCAAATTCCCGAGATTAGATATCTGCAACATGTAAATATTACAGTATGATGGATTGCAGCAACCTGAGTTGCGAAAATTCCTGAAAATCTCGGCGCGCGAAGCTTGCATTGAATTCAAGGCATCGATTATACAGGCACATGCTCTATTCAGAGAACAATTGTAAAAGCTGGTACAATAATTACGCACTCGTTGCTAAAAATTGTACATTCACAGGTATTATAGAATTTCATTTAAAACAAAGTGACTTAAAACAGAAAGACTTTTGTTGGTAATAAAATTGAAATAATTTAACTATGAATAAAGAGTAGCTCAATTTTGTATGAATATGGCCTCGACTTCGAATGGAAGATATAATTTATCAATTAAGCCCACACGAATTGGATTCTTTTACGAAGTCGAGTTAATCTGGATAAAGACGTATCTTTTTCTTCAGACCTCCAACTCCTTGAATGTTTTATTCGGACCGAAGTGATTCATTTAAATTTTCGAATAATTACTTTGAATCCGTATTCCGCGAATACCTTTGTTAGTTACATGTTACGAATCAAGTACATAATGCTATTATAAGGAACGCAAACATGATGTCATATTCGTCTTACTCTTATTGTTAGGCTAATTGTAAAGGTAGAACAAAGTCGCGGGTTGATTACCAGACTGGCAAACTAAAATGTGCTCTGATTTCGCACACTTCGATGCACACATAAATTTTATCAAGTGTTCTTTGTGTTTGAAAACTCGTATTCACTTTAATTGAATTTTGTGATGCTTTTGGGTTAAAAATAATCGATTTTTCATTCTTATATTACAAGACTCTTGGTTCGTCAGATAATCTCTATACATTATCGGGCAGATATGGAATTAAATGAAATAATACTTCAATATAAATATAATAACGCTTGATTTCATCAAGCATTGTAATTTTTGCATAACGACCAGCTACTCAATGACATTGTGCTACTTTTCATGCGCTCCAGATTTATACGGATTCTTTCCTTACGTGTTTCTTCTCAGATTTCCGTCGCTGCGGACTTTCCTTTGCGTTTGCTTTGACAGACCAGCTTTTAGTACGAAATTCAGGACGACGACCAGTCTTGCACGTTTCGCTGATTGCTATTCAGTACTTCCGTTTACACAGCACGGCTTTTTGAATTTCATGCCGTAAGAATTCTGCCTCTCTGTACAAGATTTTTACACTTGTTAGATTTTTGCAGTTGGCCATGTCATGAATAAATAAATCTCCTAAAAGTCTCTAAATCCTTACCAGTTTTTTTTACTTTAATCAATTAGAAAAATAAATTTCGTGTACACGTTAAAAATAATTCTTTAATGAAGGTTAGCGTTTAATGAAAGTTTAGTTGTGTTCTTAAAATATATGCTTCGTCTTATACTGAATTTGTATTATATTTTATAATCTCAATTCGTAGGAAAATAAGTGTACGAGTTTTAAAAGTACATATTTTAGCATGCAACTTTC
>NW_017138136.1:319904-323052 GCF_001652005.2 Ceratina calcarata | reverse complement strand
GTTATGTACAATATTATAATTATTTTTTTTTAATTTTATTAAATAATGTAGTTATTAAGTAATGTAGATGGATACATTATTATCTAAATAATTGTAGATTAGTATGTTTTATTTCGTTAGTAGTTATTTGCAGTCTTCCCTCTATTTCAGAAAAAGAGGGTTACCATCCTTGGGCTATACTGTATGAAGTATTTGTTTATTTATGTGATTTACTACACGTATTCTAGTCAAACTTCGAATTATGACATCATTTGGAAATAAGCTAGCCTTAACAAAAGATTTAAATTAACGATTCATTTAACTTTCCTGCATTTTGTTTAATCGAAGCCGAAAAAGATCGATTACTATTGTTGGCAATAAAATATTTTTCAAACGTCTATTGACCGGATCATGGTTACAGACACGATTAATCACTGTGAGCTCTCGTAGAAATAGTCCATTGTTCTCAGACATTCGACATGGGGGTACCCTTACTTACCCTTACTCAACTATCGTCGCTTGAGCACAATTGTTCTCAGTTGTTGATTTTTCCTTCCGATTCGAAAGTTCCCGGGTTTCTTAAAGATCTGCACAAAAAATCTATGTTCTGTTTCCGCTTCGCTTGGCTTTCCATCTATTTTCAACGAGGAATACAGTTATTTTTCTAGGAAAATTACATTTGATCTACTATTATTATTGGATTATTCACATTGCAAATGTTTACGCTTAATGCTTTAATTTATGTAGTAACATTGATCGAGAGATTATGGAATTGCAAATTGTGTTCAACATGCAGTTCCTGTGCCTCACGCTAGTTTCGTAATGAATATAAGCGTACTTCCTTTGGGTTCAGCGACGGTTAATTCAAATTTCATTGAACGATCGATGCAGAAGCGAGAGCAGTTTAATCGAAATAGATTTATGTGTTATACCTTTACAATCACTGGAATGTGACGTACTCGATTAAAATTCGATATCGTGACTTGGGAGCACTTGTTTCATTTTCAGTCTTTAAATAGTACTTACGTTTACGTAAACAATCTTGTATTAATATATCTGTCAAAGTGACAAGAAGAAAGAGAACTCAATATTCATTTCTAAAAGTACAATTTTACTTTAGACTGTTATGAATAGCCTAATTCATCATGGCATTTTCAAATTTTCAGAGACGATCGTTCATATTCGTTCACTCTTTTTATTTATTTGTAATTACAGATTTAATAGTACTCAAATCTAACGTTCAAATAGCATTCTCTTAACAGTAACTTTGATCATCACTGATTAGCGTTGTCCTACAAGTTCTGCAGAACCCCGGCTGGAACCCTTTGAACATTTTTATTTTTGAGCAAATGATCAAAAAGTGTTAAGGCCTTTTTGTATTTTTATCTGCTTTTCCAATACGGATCATTAGGCTATCTACACTAAGGGTTTTTAAAATTAATGTATTGGATAGTGTTATTCATAAAGTGTGCACCAGAGTAAAATATCACACCTCAAGGATGATGGGATGTAAAATTAGAACGTACTCGCATATCGATCGTCAAATATAATGCTCGCATTCGATCCCGCCCCTCCCTCTCTATCGCTTTCTCCCTCTTTCACGTAAAATCAGTTTATAATAATCTAGATTTGGATCAAGCTTTAATTAAGCACCTTCCAATTTACTTAACGCTCATGCGCATTCCCGCATTGTTCTCAATTTAATATTGTTTGGGCTCGACTTTGTGTAAATCTGTTGGATGACTCGCAAAATTGGCGCTGCCGTGCAGTACTGATAGGACCAGGAGTTGAAAACAGTTCTGATATCGGTTCTGTTATCGTTAATCGAAAATCGAAAAAGTAACATAGCTGTTAATAGATTTATCGATCCTGATTTATATTTCAGTTTCGGTTCTTTGAAATTAATATTATATCGGTTCTGTGACTGTTATTTTCCATTTCTGTATTTCGATATTGCATTTCTATTCTACCGATATTTAATATGTAATCAATTTTTTAAGGCTTCAACTGGAATTTTTAATTTTCATGCTATAGATATTGACCATTATATGTCTTTACACATAAGTTTTTTGGTAGCTAAAAGAAATACATATTTATTACTGAAAGCAATTGTATAATCGAAACATAGAATTCTTTTGTTATTTTTGTCGTTACTTTTCTCGCCGACATTGCTAGTTGCTGTCCTCTCACATCATCTCGTACACTATATTTCTTGAGACCGAATACAATAAAATTGTAAATAAAATGTAGTTCAAATCAATTGTAACTTACAATCAAGCAGTGATCAATTTTCGATATCGCCATTCTTTCACGGTCTAATTCTATCAACGTTGCATGTTAACGTGTCCGACAACTTTCTCCGTTCAGCGTTTAATCTCTACTGACCTAACGATGTAGTAAGATCGTGTCAATGAACAAAGATTATAGTTATCGTGGTTGACTGATCATTAAACGTTTTGTTAGCAAGTTAATGACTTAACGTGTACACCAGACCGAGTGCAAACAAAGAAATATCGTTTAATTGAAATGTTTTATGAGTATAATTATGAATGAAAATGTGTATTTTTGATATTCCTCACTTTTTTTTATCTTCTGCATATCTTCTTTTATTTTATACAAACTTAAATGCAGTTGTTCATTTATTGAATATAATATTTTATGTAGAATCAATATGACTATACGTGCATTGAGAATTGCGTTTCAATATGAAATACTCAATATTTTGCAGGTACATTTGTAAACTGGAATCAGTCTGTACATAGAACCAAGTCGATTGAACATTCAACTCGACCGATATTATGCATACAGGAAGTTCAATCTCCTGCGCATTCTGTTTTCCTTCAATATGTATTAGTCTCAAATTTATACGTTAAACTGGTTTCTGCCGATATGTCGCGTCGATTGCGTTGCTGTTATAACAATTGAATATCGACTGTTACGGTATAAATTGCTATGCATTATGTTTAATCTGATCGAAATACTGAAAGTTTTGTTTGGGTTTAATTTTCGGAGAACAACATTGTTGCGAGTGGCGAATCATCTTTTCTCTGCAGCTTTCATACAGTTTTTGTTACGCAAATTATTAGATCAGAAAAAGCAAGTAGAAAATAGAAATTTTCTTACTTGTAAAAGAACAAGGATGACAACATAAGAAAATGTTATTATAAAC
>NW_017138136.1:315301-317324 GCF_001652005.2 Ceratina calcarata | reverse complement strand
GATCTAACATTAGTCATATTAAATAATAAACTGATGCGTTCTTAAGAAAGAGTTAAATTCATTTTAAAATTAAAGTTGTCTTTTCTGCAGTTCCTTAATTAATTTTTCGACTGTGTATGCATCTCTTGATCGAAATTAAACAGTTTAACCGCTGCTACGCGAACGATAACATGACTTAAAAGTCTTTCTCATCGGCTTTCTTCCTCACCTTCCTTGTATAATGCGACCGCACGGTTCTGCGGTCGTCGCTTTAACCTCGACTTTAAATACTGGCAGTCACACAGTCGACATCGTTGTACAGGCGTATCGCGCTTTAATTACCGAAAGTTTCGAACTTGGGGCAGACCTTTGCACCTGGAGCCTTAGCATGGACCTCGTTCGTTAATGTTCAACTTCATTGTTCTACTAATTGCCTGTTTGATCTGTTCGTTACACATTTACCAGTATAGTGAATTTCGTTACAAGCCAACACTAATCGTTTATACTTTATACATTCTACATTGCGCGTCTATAGTCAAGAGAATTATAGAAGAAAATGGGAAATGTAATTATTATATGGATGTATTATTTTCGTAATTTCGCCTGCTTTTTTCTTATTGATACAACACAATTTTTATTACACAATATTATAGTTATTTGGTTATGTTTATTACATTATATTTGATTATTTATAAAATTTATAATAAATATGTACATGTAAATATAGAGCACACAAGAAATATTATTTACTCGAATAAAATACAGAAATACCGAGATTTCGGCAAAGGATATATACATGTATGTACATACAGGATGTTTGCGAAGTCGTGGTACAACCGGCAAAGGGATGATTCCTCACATAAAATCTAGTCGAAAATAAGAAATATAGTTTTTTCAGTACGCGACTTCAATTAATAATCAGTCGTCAATTTCAATAATTGATTTATTATTTAAGCAGCAATGAGCATTGCGGGCTGGATCGGGCGAATAAAATAGACTCTAAGTATACGCGTACCTAACGAATTTTCAAACTCGATTTTCTCGAAAATGACTAAATTTTATGTGAGAAATCATCCCCTTGCCGGTTTTACCACGATTTCGCAAACAGCCTGTATATACACGTACACTGCAAATAGTTCAGATACATAGTTTGACAAGTTACTGAAGTGAATTAATTGGACAAATCTACCTATCCACTACCTACGCAAAATCTCGAGTGAAAACAGAATTCGTAAGCAAGAAACAAGTCAACTCTTAGTTGGCTACTGGCAAAGCAGTTCCAAGTTTACTCAAGCCGGTTTGCGTATGTAGGACGGTTAAATATTTTTCAAACGTCTTCTCTATTCTCCTAGGCAATGCAATAATTGTTAAAATTCTTTAAACACTTCAGGTTCTAATTTAACATTTTTTCTTACTGCTTACAATTTAAACTGCGAAACACTATTTAAATTTGTTGTTTGGAGTTCGAATGAGCCAGAAATTCTTGGTTATCGTAAAGCAGCTCGATGCTTTATCTTTTTACGGTGGCATACATCTTTCGATCCGTATCGCGTGCGCGAGACAACGTGGGCATCATTCTCGCGTGAATCCTCGTTGTCTGAGTCGATGAACTTTCGAAATGAACGGACCAACCGTGAAACTTTAATCGTATGATTCACGTGACAGAAACTTTGCTTTTTCTACGGATTGGCATTATATCGTTTGTTTAATGATCGCGGGCTTGGAAATCGTGGATTCTAAAGTTATTACGGAAGCGGAACCAACATGTAAAATTTGATATATAATATTTGTTGAAACTTCTCATGAATGATGTGCAGAACGTTTCAGGAAGTTACTAAAATTTTACCGAATAACATTTCACGATTTTTATGCTCTGAAATTTTTATAATTTAAAATGTACGTTCACTCGGTTGAAATGCTCATTTTTATTGTAAACGAAATTACACAATATTTCAGAAATGAATGTTATGAAAACAAAAATTCAAAATTAAAATGCAAACAGTTGTTTCTGACTCGTAGGTTTTAAAATTATTAATACACGGTT
>NW_017138136.1:300117-315235 GCF_001652005.2 Ceratina calcarata | reverse complement strand
GGATATATACATGTATGTACATACAGGATGTTTGCGAAGTCGTGGTACAACCGGCAAAGGGATGATTCCTCACATAAAATCTAGTCGAAAATAAGAAATATAGTTTTTTCAGTACGCGACTTCAATTAATAATCAGTCGTCAATTTCAATAATTGATTTATTATTTAAGCAGCAATGAGCATTGCGGGCTGGATCGGGCGAATAAAATAGACTCTAAGTATACGCGTACCTAACGAATTTTCAAACTCGATTTTCTCGAAAATGACTAAATTTTATGTGAGAAATCATCCCCTTGCCGGTTTTACCACGATTTCGCAAACAGCCTGTATATACACGTACACTGCAAATAGTTCAGATACATAGTTTGACAAGTTACTGAAGTGAATTAATTGGACAAATCTACCTATCCACTACCTACGCAAAATCTCGAGTGAAAACAGAATTCGTAAGCAAGAAACAAGTCAACTCTTAGTTGGCTACTGGCAAAGCAGTTCCAAGTTTACTCAAGCCGGTTTGCGTATGTAGGACGGTTAAATATTTTTCAAACGTCTTCTCTATTCTCCTAGGCAATGCAATAATTGTTAAAATTCTTTAAACACTTCAGGTTCTAATTTAACATTTTTTCTTACTGCTTACAATTTAAACTGCGAAACACTATTTAAATTTGTTGTTTGGAGTTCGAATGAGCCAGAAATTCTTGGTTATCGTAAAGCAGCTCGATGCTTTATCTTTTTACGGTGGCATACATCTTTCGATCCGTATCGCGTGCGCGAGACAACGTGGGCATCATTCTCGCGTGAATCCTCGTTGTCTGAGTCGATGAACTTTCGAAATGAACGGACCAACCGTGAAACTTTAATCGTATGATTCACGTGACAGAAACTTTGCTTTTTCTACGGATTGGCATTATATCGTTTGTTTAATGATCGCGGGCTTGGAAATCGTGGATTCTAAAGTTATTACGGAAGCGGAACCAACATGTAAAATTTGATATATAATATTTGTTGAAACTTCTCATGAATGATGTGCAGAACGTTTCAGGAAGTTACTAAAATTTTACCGAATAACATTTCACGATTTTTATGCTCTGAAATTTTTATAATTTAAAATGTACGTTCACTCGGTTGAAATGCTCATTTTTATTGTAAACGAAATTACACAATATTTCAGAAATGAATGTTATGAAAACAAAAATTCAAAATTAAAATGCAAACAGTTGTTTCTGACTCGTAGGTTTTAAAATTATTAATACACGGTTAATGCGGTACGTTGTTTTTAATGTTTATATATTTAATTAAATTATGCGGAGTTCCAAAAATCGTGGCACAAGCGACTGGGTGATCATTTCATATACAAAAATAAATAAATAAAGTTTTAAACTTTAACTATATTTAAAAATTATATGAAAATACGATGGATTAATTTCTGGTTGTAAATTGTAATCCGTATTATTTAATTAAAGCTTGAAATTCATATAAAATAAGCTCTGTCTAATAAAACTAATAATTATATAATAAACGAAAAACTTTAATGTGGATAAAGTTGGACATCTCATACATCAGAAGCTAATAAGTGTATTTATTTTACCCCCTGCAGACACTAAGGAGAAACGGACAAACTGTAGTCGACGTAATTGACGAATAGCTATTGAGACCATTAGAAGGGGCGTTTGCGCAAGAATAAATTGAGACAACAGAAGCGACCATTCCTCCTGCGCCTTTCTATCCTCCCGAGCCCAGTGGGCAGTTTTTTTCGATCGATTAATTCAGAACGCATTATCCCCCGTCGAGCGTTGCCCGATGGGATCGGGTGTTCCACATAATAGATGACGTATAAAATGCTGATGAAGAAGCTGCGAGTACCCAATACGCGATATTCGATTTATTGTTCCTCGTGACCACTCGGTAATAGATAGCTGTGCGTCGACAAACAATTTATTGTCCGATTATTCCCAGCCTGTGTTTTTACGGATAATAAATGGTGATGTACGACACGTGCTAAAACGGCTGTCTTCTAGCTTTATCGATTCATTCAAATAATGTATGTTCATGCCAATTTTCTGAGATGTTTAATACACGAAACATGTGTATATTTCGTACTCATCTTCAACACCTTATTTTCTAATCAAAAAGCTAGAATAAATATTTACGTTAAGTTACTTTGAATGCTCTATAAAAGTTATTAAGAATCTACTATATTTTTGTATTAAAGATTGCAAAAGGAGAGGCTATGTATAATACTATTTATAATTTATTTAAACTTCGCTAAATTAGATTCTTCCTTTTAACGATGAAAGTTAATCAGTGATGTTGAGAAGAGAAGTTTAAAATTTAAAGAAAATTACGTCGCGTTGCATCGTGTCTCGCGCCGTCGTTGGGATCGATACCGCGAGCCACGTATAGCGTAGGGCGCAACGTATCGTCTTCTTATCAGTATCGACAGTGTTTCAGACAGAAACTTCGCAGACCCGGTAGAAGTTTAGCAAAGCCCAGGCAAAACCGGGCGGCAAATGCACCACGCCACTCGCCCGAGGAACTTTTCAATTTGATCTTACCTTTGTCTTTTCAAGTCACTACTAGCTTCGTCCTGGTGTTACCGGGACTAAATCCCTGCGATATCTCTCGCAAATGTCTCACGGCGACGTGTTGCTGCGTAAATAGGTATTATAATTTTCTACGAGGTGTTTCCTTAAACTTTATCGAGGCAAGAAAGTTTCCTCCCTGATGATATTGAGAGATACGTTAATTCTTTTCTAAAAGATGAGAATAAGAAGTTCGCAAAGGAAAGTATATGTTACTTTTTCAGAGATAAAAACAGGTAGTATCATATTCGTGGTTGCTTCAAAAATTCCTGTTACACTGAAAATCTTGAAACTTACGCATTTGTTTAAAAAATTGTATGTTTAATTTAGCAAAAATTTTCATAAATCAATCATTTGTGTTCCATTTTACTGCGATTTTAGATAATGATTTTACTTCAGTTCTTAACGTAATAGAATTATTAAATTAAAAGGTGAACATATTCGCTTATAAATATGTATGAATCACATTTGAACGAAAGATTTTTAAGAAAATTTGAAATAGGCAATTGAAACTTTTGAAAATAACATTACGGGAATGGAGTCTCGAGTTTTGGACAGAACTTCATCGAAGTTAGGATTGAAATTACCTGAAGCGACCTTTTCCGCTAGAAAAATATGTTATTTGAATTTAAATAGAGTTTTTTCTCGGTGATCTTTGACCATGGATAAACAGCGACTTAACCGAATAATTGAACATTCAAATAGAAGCTTTCGCAATTAGGATAAACACTCGGCTAGCACTAGCCTGTTATAAGTTAATTAAAGTACAAATCCATTGAATACGTTCACAGCTGATAATTGGATTCTTTTATAACAATGGAAATTGCTTGATGAATAAACTATCCCACGTATAAATTGTACATCCTATTAAAGAATATTTGATTAAACCAATCGGAAAAATTCCAATTCATGAACTTTTTATCGAAAATATTGCAAAACGGTTGAGCTCGGACGAAAGCTAAAAAACAAGCTTACCTTTCACGCATCCAAACGGTGGTTTTCGGGAAATTCCGGCGAACATGAAATTTAATTAAACTCCAACGTACTCTCGTGGGATTCAACTAGTGCGAGGCAGAACGATCGTTTCTCACCGTCAAACGAGATCTATCAGCTCTATCGTTGCCACACCGACTAATTACTTAATTGACAAGAATAAAATTGTTTCACCGCGGATGATGTCGGGTAACGTTGCGTTCATCGTGACATCGTCGTAGCACGAAACAAATAAGCCCGCGGTTTATACAGACGAATGGGTCGCACGATCCATGACGAACGCCGACGAAAAACGACGAATATACTCGAAGTTGATCGTCCGACTAAACGCGAACCTCGACTACTGAATGATTTGTTGCTTCAGTGCCGTACGAACTCACGGCACACGAACATCGTATAGTTTTATAGAACTTCATGCCGTCATTAAATTTTGCCATTCCCAAGTTTTCATCCACTTTTCACAAGTTTAATCCAATTGCGATCAAACTGTTTTTGATGCTTCCAGGTTTAACACTGAAGATTTGACTTTCTCGTATTTTTAAGTGAAATAACAGAATGAGCTCGTTAATTTCTTTTCCTCCAGAGAAAGAAATTTCATTTGGTTATCAACCTAATTTTATGGACGAATATAAATATTAAAATTCGAGAGAAGTGTTTGCTTTTTCCCGTTTATTCGCTTTCGCATGGCAGAAAGATATCGAATGAAAATTTAATTAATATAATACGGAACACGACTTGGGTGACGACGTAATTACGCGACGTAATTAAATACGTTGCGGCTCCGCTTCAATTAGCGTCCAGCTGACAGTCGACCACTGTCCATTACCACCCATTGTGCGTTTCATAGAAATATTTATACCGGCTTGGGAAACCGGTCCGTGCACCTGACCGCCATCTTCGGCGAATTTAACCTCAGGGGTGCTCATGCCAGTTAACAGCGAGCGCAAGTAGCTAATCCCAGACCAATAATTTCTCTCTCCCTTTGCTTCTTCTTTACGTTCCCTTTCCACATCATTTTTCCTCGGCTCCCTTTCTATCTTTAACTTCATTTCTCTATTTTCTGGCAACGATTTATTTTTCTCTCTTCTCTTCTCTCTCCTTTTCTGCTCTTATACCTTTCACCTCGTTTCACCATTTTCCATCTCCCTGCACTCCAATTATCTGTCTCCTTCTTCCTTCTATTCCTCTCTCACTTCTTTTTCCCATCTTTCATGCCGTTTCTTCTTTCTCTGTCCCGTGCGCTCTTCACCTCTTACACTCCTTTCCCCTTGCCGGAAAATCAATATGGAGTGGCGTTGGTGTACGACGTGGTGGCTGCCACCGCGTGTTTCTCCCCTCTTGCTCTTCTGACCATCGCCGTCGTATCGTTCTTAGTGCGTTCCGTTCTATCGTATTGCTTGGCTTCTCCTTGTTGCTTTCTTATCTTCTCTGCCTATATTCCAACTCTCCCAGAGCATTCTTCTTCTCGGGCGAGAGTATTTTAGGTTGCGCGAGTCTCGTCTGTGCCCGAAACCTTCATCAAAAGCGGAGCAATAGCCGATAGATCAACCACCGCGATTCTATCGTGTCACCGCGTGGGTCAACATGCAAACCGGGGATGCTTCGCTGCCACTGGTTGTGTATCCGCTAGAAAATCTGCCAATGAAGGTGGCACGAGGACAATTTCCCTATATATATACAACAATAAGTAATACATCCGTTCAGGATTCCATTCTGAAGAGATGATATCACTTATCTTAAAGTGGTAAACTTCTATAGTGACACGATAAGACAAAATGTCTATATTAACTTAAAGTTGGTTAAAAATATGGGTTTATGTCATTCAATTCTATACATATACGTCTTTACTTTTCAGAGTATTACAGCAAATTTTGTTTTTGAACTTTGAAAAATCTTCTCTAATTTGAGATACATTCTAGTATGTTCTGGTCATTATTCAGTGAGATTATACCGATATTTACTAAAATAAGTGTTAAAAATAAAGTAAAAATCGTAGTTATTATGCTTTGGATTTTAAACAATTTTATACCAAAGATTTTATACAAGTGGTTGTTCTGAATAAAATTAGGACTAGAGCGCCCTGGAATGTATATTAAACTAAACATTAAAACCAATTTTTCCTTGATTGTCATTGTCTTCATTAACTTCATAAAATCAAAATTCTAAGAAATCTAGTAATTTCACGATTCTTCGCATATTCAAAAGATAACATTATTTATTTAGTATATCATGAATCAACATTGAAAATAGTAGATGAATCATCGCTATTGGTCGAATGCTCTGCGTGGTTCGTGAATTGCATCAGTTTTCTTTATCGTCGAGTCCATCGTTGTCGGCTTTGGGTCGGAATATAATTTCTCTGGAGAATATCCAGCGACCAACGCAAGTGTGACGATAACGAGTTCCCAATGTCGAGGAACGAGAATACCTTTGAGTTGGCTAATGTTAGTTATCAGGGCTCCAGTTTTCAGTTTCAAAACGCGCATGACATCTAGTCTCTTTTTCAGCCAATCTGATGTTTTTCGAATTATATTGTGTATATTTTATTTATCTTGGGAATAAAGCGGAGGAAAGCAATAATTTCGTATGCGTAAAATAATATCAGCCTTCTGTTGACTAAATACACGATAAAAAATTCAAAAATATTTCAATAATGGAATGCAATCTATATTTATTTTGAAATGAACTTACTTGAATTCGTAATAACTAAACCATATCTTTCATGCCGTGAAAAGAAATTTGTCATTGATTCTCGGAAGCTTTTTATGTATCACTTGTGAAACCCCGGATTCAAATATTTCCAAATAACCTCTCGACGAATCCTCCTTGAACTATTTCTTCGAAGTCATTCTCCTTGACTGCCTGGCAAAATCTTTTTACGATGCTTGTCATTGTCCTCGAGTGGTCGAATTTTAAAGTATCTACCCGCTGACGGAACACTGTTGCATGCAGAATAGATCGTTGACGACACGGAACGCACAGTTGGTACCGTTGGACAAATATACGATCTCGGGATCGTAATTTAGTGCGATGCATCAATGCGATATGCGAATGATTCAGATGCTGGATAAGCCCGGCACAGAATACCACAACGTACGGAATCAACGAAATAGATTGTTAAACGACTCTGCGTGCCTCGTATTTTCTGGGAACAAGTGCGTCGTTATTGCAAAATAAATGGGTCGTGCGTAATTAAGAGTTTATTGCATGCGAAATGTCGTTTTCTCAAATATAATCAGTACTTCTATAGATTTTAAACCAGGGAAAATTGCGTGTATAACTACTCAATTATGGGCAATTTTTTCTTTAAGTGAAAACCTGAAACTGTGCATATTGAACTGAATTAATTTGATCTAATTTTTAACGGGATTCATGAAACTATATGAGTAAAAGTAAAAAGGAGATCATGGTCACTTATAATTTTCAACTTGCACATGAATGAGTAAAACTACACGTAAATTTGAATTCATGAACTGACACGGTTAATGCAGAAATAATATTTTCAAGATTGTGTCAGACAGTTTCTGTAAAACAGAGAGTGGGAATATATCATTATCAACAAAAAACGTTTAAATATTAACATAGAAAGTTATCCAAGGAAAATTGAGATCATTCTATAGTCCTCTAATGCTAGAAACGAGAACGTGTCGTTCAAAGCTGACATATTACAACCATAAAGGCGCTTTCACCCAAGGCAATTTATGTCCGTGGTAACTCATTAATGAGCGCAAGATGCTAGTATAGTCAACCGGAAGCTTTTTGTCAGTCAAATAGACGAACGAGCGAAAATACTAAACGTTAGAGCTTAAATAAAATTAATCATCGCGTATTCCGCCGTATTCACCAACAACAATACATTCACTAGCGTAACATTGATATATTTAATTCTGAATGGACGGCCGGATAGAACTCTCGATAAAAGCATCATCGTTTATTCAAGGGTATTTAAAACTCATACATATGATAATAATTTATACTGCGATCATTCCTTTCCGTTTGCATTCTCTCGTTTGTGGATAAGCGTAACCACTACAGCGCGACTTACTTACTCCTGCCATCGAGTAATTTATCTTTTTAGTGACTGTACACCTGGCTCTCTGGCTGTCTAACACAAAGATCCTTTATCCATATTAATGGCAAAAGGAGCAGTGTTTCCCGGAGAAGGTCTAATAAAATTCTCCATTGCAAATGCAACTCCTTGTACTGTCTGCTATTGTTATTTGAAATATAATGATAAATATCGTAAACGAACTGCTTCGAGTCGCTTATAGATGATTTAACTTTTATTACAACACGAATGACAAATGAGAACATTAATAGTAAAAATAAAATTCAAGTAGGAAATAAAAAATTTATATCCGTGATCTGAATTTCAATCTTTGTGGAGTGATCATTTTCAAAGTAGGAACGGGAGGTGATACGAGATTAATATGTATACAAATGGAATTGGATTTCGGTGTATGGCTGGAATGATAGCAACAGAGATTGGTCTCTTTCGAAATGAGAAAATAAATCAAATCCATTGCATTTGGGATGAACGAAATGAAGAATAGTAACAAGACAGACGATACTATAATAAAACGGATAATAAACGCAGTAAAAGAAACATTTAGGTCATGCTATTTCTCAGAAATAGAATGTAAGTTCTATTTTTAATCTTGAGAATAAAACATTTTGCAAATCGTATTCAATTTCATATTTCACCAGAACTTTAATTACTAATCGATATCTATGAAACTTAAATTGTGATCATATAATTCGATAATTCAAAGAGGCAACGGGTGGTAATTAGGTATCAAAAGTTTCTGTACGACTTAGCCAGTTCAGTGAACCCTGTCACGACCAAACCATTTTCTCCCATCGCTCGTGCCTGAAAACATCCGTACTAACCGTAATAACCTCACCCAAACAAACCAACGATGCTGCCGCTCGATTCCAATTCTGAAACGTGTATTACACTCAGTCCAATAACGTCGTCGGTCTAAAAAAATCCATCGCAATCGATACACCAAAAAAAAATGAACAGTTAATCCTGCAGTACCATTCATTCGGACGACTTTACAAAAAATTTATATCTGTACACTATCTGATTCCTAAAAAGAAAAGATAATCCTCGCCTCGTTTAAAAAAACAGAGCGATTTGTGCAGTGAAATTGTTTTAGTGCATAATCTTTGACCATTAGATACATTTGAAGACTTCTGGGGTACAATTTTCGAATTTATAAAAGTATGCCTAGAAAGAGAATTTGATCATTGTTAAATTAAGGAGAAAAGTAGCTTATTGGAATAAAAAAAGCTTCATGTATATGTAGGTTGTCCGTTCAGAGGCGCCCCCGACGAGAGGTTAACTCGAGAAAAAAATCGACCGGTGGAATCCCGCTCAATGAGGACACACGAGCTGATTCCCCGGTTCGGTACGGCACTGCGTCATGCGCAGTGCAAGATGGTTGATCGTCGTCGACCAGAGGGGGTTGCTCTGCCGTGCGAGAGGACGTATAGGGGGAGGAAGAGGGGAGGGTCGGACATGGAGGGCGCGCTTGTAGGATCGGGACAGGAGGGTAGGTTAGTAGCGGAGGTACACGTTGTGCCAGCCGGCAGTAGCGCGAGCCGTGCAAACCACACGGCCCCACACGGTGGCGTGTGCGTGTGCGTGTGCGTGCGTGGGTCAGCCTTGCCCCATATTTTCAGTCCATTCGCGAGAGGGTCGAGCCGGCGCGTCGCGGCGCGTATTCTAAAGAAAGAGGAAGGCCGAAGGGATGTTATCAGCGAGGAAGTGCCGGCGTCGGCGTCGAGCAGCGACCACCCGCCGGCAATTCGCGCGACGTCCCTCCGGGAACGAAGTCGGCGAGGCTTCCGAGTGAACGAACTTCTGCTTCTGTATCCGTCACATTTCACTAAAACGCACAACGTACGAGCGTGTGCACGTTTACGTTCCGTTGTTCCGTGAGTTGATTCGCGTGGTTAGTGCGTCGACGGGTGCGTGTTTGTTACTGCGTACGCGCGCGCGCGCGTGTACAGTAGGAAAAACGGGTCGAGGTGGACGCGGGGTGAATCGAGAATGTAAGTTTCCGGTGGTTAGTCGACAGGCAGGCTCTCGCTTGGCCGGCTTCCGCTGACCGCGTGTGTGATCTCGCTTTGAAATTTATTTCATCCCCGAGAGCGATCGTCTCGTTCGTTCGTCACGTCGGTGCGATTGTGGTGCTCCGTGAGTGGAATAAAAAAATTGTGCTATGTTTCTCTACATCGGAACGAGATATTTGAAGATTAGTCGCTACGCGTATAGTGATGTCCAATCGAATTCGAATAATGGTTCTTACCGAATCGAGATAGTCGTCTCTACGTTGTGGAAGCTCGAATGTTGAATTCGGTGTTCGGGTTCGGACGGAAACAAGCCGCGGGGAGGACGACGCGGAGAAACCGGTCGATGCCGGGGCGGTCGCTTCAAATTCCGCGATTTAAAATTCGAGTTGGAAAGCCGGTTGATACGCTCTGCCCGCGAAAACTCGACGAAAACAGAACGATAAGGAAACTTTCATGAGAGCTAAGGATTAGTGTTTTAGAATTTCAATGACCTAGAGATTCAGTAGTGTTCAACGTTCTGGTATTTCCTTGGATAGAATCTCTGAGTCTCGGTTCGCAGTGGCTAGTACCTGAATCTCCGATAATATAAATTCTTCGCGTTTCTCTTCTGTTTCGAACTTGTTGATCTCGCTTGTTCATTTCGCTTCCGTACGAATTTCCCTTGACAGCGAGCGGAATTGCGGAACTGCAACAAACGCGAATGCCCGATACTAAGGGAATGGTCGATAACGAGATTCTGGATAAAGTAGCTCGAGTTCTTTTTCTCTTTTTCTTCAGATATCACTATAATTTTATCTGCACTCTTGAGCAGTTGGTGATCATTATATGGAACATAATAGTAAACAAGATTTGTCGCTTAAAAAATAAGTGACACTTGATGCAATTTTTCAAGCGAGGATATAATTAACATTTTCCCTGTAGCGCAGGAGTCACCAATGACCCGCAACATTTATCAGAAGCATCCATTAGATGGAGAGAGATTACTCTCCTGTTTAATAACGGTGAAAGATGAGGAAAACTTAAATAACGGTGTGATAAATTTCGTACAACCATAATTGTTGTCTTGTAAAATTCTGTAGGAAAGAACATGCTGATGTTGGACCCAATTTCTAAACCTCCATTAAAATTTAAGCATTACGTATAATTTTGTGTGTAGTAACGTTAATGTAATTTTAATAAATAACTGTTATAAATTGGATGAATTGTAAATTGACAAATCGACGATGCATTGCTAAAACAAGTTCGTGATTTCATAGTTTACGTTCCAACACGTTTTTATCACTCACACGAGACTGTCGCGAAATAAAAACGAAAAAGAAAGATGAAAAGCGAACGAGTTTGAACCGCGTTTATATTCGCTGTAGTAAAAATCTTCCACGATCGCGCCACGCTAATTGGCTCAGCGGGTCAATAGCACGTTAGCTCGACATGTTGAACAGAGGGCATACGCGTACAAGTATACGCTTTTGCCAAAACGTTTAGAAATTTCCAATTTTTCCTACACTCTTTCTCTTTTTTCCTGTTTGTTTCAGCCAATCGTTCTCACGGTTGCTCGCGACCGCTATAAATTTTCGCGAAATTTTGATTTCAAGCAGCCTTTTCGACCTGTGTGCTTTAATGTCGAAATTCGTGCTCTCCGAATTCGTTGAAAATGCGCAACGCGGATTACTCGTTAACCTATTGTCGTTTAATCGTCACTTTCGGAAAATTTTCATTCCACTGATAGCTTTCATCGCATCGTGCAAATTGATTTTTCGTCCATTAAAGAATTGTCTGGATCGACATAAGGCAGCCTGGAATGATTGGAATCTGATAACTTTTTCATCGAAAATTCAGTATGTGACTCCTCGTTAAAATTCAACGGGTTTTTTGTTCACTTAGAAGTAATAAAACGTTTGTTTTCCTTGCTGAACATATTTCTTTCATACATCTTTATACCTTCTGTTTTTACACACAATAAGTTTATCTGGGTCCATAATCAAAATGTCTTGCGTTTAATGCATTAATTATTAATACCATAATTCTATTCAATCGTTAAAACTCAATCTGTTATTTGAAATCTTTGGAATTATGTCAAGTCGTTTTTCATTCTAACTTAGAGCAAAATTGAGTTTGGGAAAAGTTTTTCTTTGGGTAATTCGCATTATTTTATATCGTGGAGCAAATTCATTTTGTTCCGTATTAAGCGTCGACAAGTTTCTTGCTTGGTGTAACCACATTCCTCTCTAGGAGCCAGAAACGCATGGTCTCTTGAAAATAACGCTACGTAGTTAGGTCGTGTGTCTCGTTTGGAAACGTGATAAAACGCAAGCGCCGGGATGGTTAAGGGGTTGATTTCGTATTCTCGAGCTAAGCGCACCTGTGTGTACACGCGTTGTACGGCGATACGTGCGATTAATCTTGGGTTAGTGGAAGCTAGAAATGGTATGCATTTTCATCGAGTACTCGATTTTTCGGCGAACTTTCGCAGACCGTAAATCGTTTACGCCAACCAAATTCTCCGAGAGAACAACGTATTCCACAAGTTGAGAGCATAAAATCAATAAAGAAAAGCGGAAAATGTGCTCGAAACGTGGTTGGGTTTTCACGAAACTTTGAGCCGAGATCAAGAGGAAAATCTTGTGAATAGTACTTTAAACGTTCGGAACGTGTCAGCGAAAAGAAGGAATAATAGATTTCGTATATAGTAAATGATAATAACAAAATAAATGGTAGTAAGGAGAATATACAGGAATGCGTGCAACATTCCTTTATTTCCTGCTGAAGAGCATTTTCACGAAGCTTCAGGCTTTTCATTTTAGAGACGCCGGTATACAGTGACGACTTTTAAAGCGTATAGTTCATGTTAATTTCACTACAATTCGTACAAAAAGGATACACCCTCGAGCCGGGCGACCTTAATTTTTCTTAACTTTCTATCCACTTCACCACAATTACATCCAACAATAGGCCGGTCTATTTAAAGTTCCAGCCTTATCGCATTAGGGGCTATTATCTGCAGAATATTACAGGCAGACGGGCGAGCACGGTACGGCCAAGTCTCGAAAGCTCTTTAGGCTCTTCGTCCGATGATCTCGCAGCCGACGTAGAATCTCACGATGAGCATGTCTGTATCTAGTGCCGATGCAAAACGCGAAACATACCTACATTAATATCTTCATTCTCCAAATGTTACGTATTGTTCATAATTTTATTTGAAACGGTAATCTCATCCCAGATCAGTGTCAAGTCTAAAAGAATTCTATATTTATAAATACCATTTTCTAATTATTAAGTAGTCAGCTGATTAGTGTTTCTAAATCGCCCCTTTCAAACTCTTTTGCGTTGCATCTCCTTATCAGCGGGAGAAATTAAAACGTAATGTTAGTTTTAAACGCGAGCAGCGGGCAGAGCGTATCGGTGATGAGATTGGCAAAGAAGAACAGTGTAGAAGATCGAGATGATTGTGTGTCTTCCACGGTTCTTTGTGTGTGAAATCGTTTAAATTCTCATTTTTAGAAGCCAACAGTTAAGAGAATAAGTTTTCGGAGGAATAGTGTTTCGAGTTGGCTGGAAAGAAGCTGGAATTGAAGATGTCAGAGACGCGCAAGAAAACTAGATATCGACAGATAAAACAGCGACGAAGATGAGAAACTGAACTGGGCGCATGGCGAATAGATCGATACATAGATGAAAGAGAAACTGAGAAAGCATAGAAGAGCTCAGAGAAAGCCAGTCGATAGAATTAAAGAATAAAGAAATACGATACTTGTACATAAAAATATATGAGTATATCTACGATAATTAAAGAAGAAAAACTAGTGTTATATATATTATATGTATATCTCTTCGGAGAGAAAGTGTTACTCAGATTTATTGTTTTATCTACTCATTCGAAGTTTACACGTCATCGATATAAGAAACATATATGTACGTATATTTAAGCCTAATCGCTGGGACGTACGCAGAATATCGTATATCATCATCGATGGAACGATCAAAGGAACGAACGACCAAAACGAATGCTGTCAATTAATACTATATTAATATTAATACAATATTACTATTAATGATCATTTTTGGATTTACAATTTCGCCTAGTTCAATTATTACAAGTTATATCTTTGAAGCGACCGCTTTTCTCTGTAGCTATTCTTCGAATTCTACCTCCAGCTTAAAATAAAAAAGGTTAAGAGTAACAAAGACAGAAGGAAGCATAAAATCGACAACGAAGAAAGGGAATAATCGTAAGAAGACTCGTAAGACGCAAAAAGAACGGAAAGGGTAAAGGATAAAACGGCCTACAAAAGTATCTTGTAGATGTAGTGCACGAGTTTAGGATCTTCGAATAGAAATCGACCCTTCGCAATGGTTGTACCTGGTTTAATCTGCAGTTAAGATTTCACCGTATACCGAACAGAAGCCACGCTCGCTTCTCTAGCGTTTCCAAAGGTAAGCGAGCACTACAATCATTTTTATAGCGGTGATCTTCGTGATCTCGTACGAAACAGTTTCCATGGTGTTGATAATCCTTCGTATCAAGTCTTAAACAGTCTATTTTACAGTCGAGGAACTACACTCTTCAATGTTCATCAATTTTTCTTCTCGCATGCAGTACAAAAATAATTCAAAATTTTTTCATTTTTAATAAACAAGTATGTTGAATCAATTTTTTGATGACAGTTTTTATTAACATAATTACATAAATATTAACGTAAAACGGATTTCATTACGCATTAAACACAGATCAGAGATGTACAGGTTTTCGTAGAATCGTCATTACAAACTATCGACTTTTTCCTTTTCGATATGCATAGTCATAGTATTTAGTTTCTAGCGCAGCGGCTCAATATCAGCAGTTGCATGCACTCTCTGTAAGGCATACTCGTTTCACGAATGGAATCGTTCATTGAAAAAAGTGAATTCTCGTTCGTTCTCGTCGGCGTCCGGAAAAGTTGCAAATACATTCTAAACGGTTCAGGTGATCTGTGCGACAGTCTTTTCATCACGGCAATGCACGATATTGATTAAAAAATTCAAATGACATTTACACTGGTGGGAGTATTGTTTCTAGGAATAATGTCACTGCCCATTCTTTAATCAAACAGCGCGACAACGTTCGCCATTCTGCATCTGTGACTCCATTAAATTTTTCTCCTTCGCGATTGATAACGCTTGACCCAATGCCTTAACTAATAGTTAAATAATTATTAGGATTATCTCTGAACAGATAATAATTAGATAAAATTTTTGACGTATTTTGGAACAATATTAAAAAATCGGCATGTGCATTACTAGATTACTTTCAACAGATCAATTATTCAAAGTGGAGCATCAATTTATAAATTAACAAACTAGAAACTACTAATAGAACATCAAGCTTCCCGTGGATGTTTGAATTATGCTTGGAATGTTTTGGCTGTTAATCAATATAACGATTAGGTAAACGATTGCAATTTCATGAGCGTGGAATGAAATTAATGC
>NW_017138136.1:296004-298730 GCF_001652005.2 Ceratina calcarata | reverse complement strand
TAATTACATAAATATTAACGTAAAACGGATTTCATTACGCATTAAACACAGATCAGAGATGTACAGGTTTTCGTAGAATCGTCATTACAAACTATCGACTTTTTCCTTTTCGATATGCATAGTCATAGTATTTAGTTTCTAGCGCAGCGGCTCAATATCAGCAGTTGCATGCACTCTCTGTAAGGCATACTCGTTTCACGAATGGAATCGTTCATTGAAAAAAGTGAATTCTCGTTCGTTCTCGTCGGCGTCCGGAAAAGTTGCAAATACATTCTAAACGGTTCAGGTGATCTGTGCGACAGTCTTTTCATCACGGCAATGCACGATATTGATTAAAAAATTCAAATGACATTTACACTGGTGGGAGTATTGTTTCTAGGAATAATGTCACTGCCCATTCTTTAATCAAACAGCGCGACAACGTTCGCCATTCTGCATCTGTGACTCCATTAAATTTTTCTCCTTCGCGATTGATAACGCTTGACCCAATGCCTTAACTAATAGTTAAATAATTATTAGGATTATCTCTGAACAGATAATAATTAGATAAAATTTTTGACGTATTTTGGAACAATATTAAAAAATCGGCATGTGCATTACTAGATTACTTTCAACAGATCAATTATTCAAAGTGGAGCATCAATTTATAAATTAACAAACTAGAAACTACTAATAGAACATCAAGCTTCCCGTGGATGTTTGAATTATGCTTGGAATGTTTTGGCTGTTAATCAATATAACGATTAGGTAAACGATTGCAATTTCATGAGCGTGGAATGAAATTAATGCTGATTGATAAAGGATATAATCGGCGAACAAAAATTAGTATTTATTCGATAACAGATTTTCAAGACGATTGAAATATACAAATAAGGTAACTCCGAGAGAAATGGACTATGTTCTTCAAAACGTCTGATGTTTTAGGAATACTAAATACTTTAGGAAACATCAAATGTTTTAGGGATATTAAATACTTATCTTACCATGCTTCAAATTAGTCAACTAGCTGTACCGATTAGTTAAAATGAATCTGTTCTGTCGACACGTCCTATTGCATTCTTTTCTCTTGATCTGTAGTTGGTTTGAAATTCTTCTAGTTTACTCGTATTATCGGATCTTCGGTTTCGTTGTCATAATCGTTACACTAAATCCGATTTTTCGATCGTCGGTAGTGAGTAGCATAGTATGTAGTGTGCTCGGCCGGAACACTTTCTCCTTTAATTGTCGGCGCGATAGATAAAAACAGTATGGGTATTGGTAACACGTGGCCGGAATATTCTCGATACGGTATCGCCAGTGCACACCCTTGCGTTTCAGCAAAGTTCCTTGCGAAACAGCAAGTTTTCGTCCTGTAAGGATTCCTACGTGTATAGAGAATAGAGTAAGTGAAGTGAAGGACAGTAGTCGGGGAGTAATAAAACACGTAGTATCATTCACTCCATTCGGTTTTCCAGTCGCTTTGTGCCGGACATTGCATTACTTTTGCTTTACATTTATTCCCCGCAGGTTACATATATTGTTTCGCCGGTACCAAAATTATATTTTTACGTTGAGTTTATTCTTCTTTTTCCAAAATGTTACTGATAAAAAAGTAAAATTTATTGCCATTTAAGCATTCGTATTTTTATGAAGATTAATTATGATTTTCAAGATTAATGCTAGTACGGATGACTATGGCAAACATACTGATTAAAAATCTGTTTTATTTTTTTTTAATCCATTCTGAGAGGTGAGAGGTTCAATCATGTACGCCGACGATACATGGTTTTTAAACAGGCTGAGAGCGAAATAAACCCAGGAAGGAATTAATTAGAATTATATCAAAAATTGTTATGTACGTCCGAAAAGTAATTAAATCAATTATAAAAAAAATAGCGTTGGACGTGCTATCATTTAACAAGAATTCTTGTACGTTGTTGAATTTTGTAACATACATATGAGGCTATCCACTTAAACTAATGTTGCATCAGAAATGTTTTAAATAGGTGAAATGTATTGTTTTGTTCCCTAATGAATTAACTAAGGAAATTGAATTAGCATTAGAATATTATATCTGTATTGTATTATTTATTGTACAATTAGGACATCAAACAATGATTAGACATTAATGACATTACAGTGTATGAATTGAAATTACATTTAGAACAGTACGGAGAAGCTGTCATACTAATAAACACACATTATTTTATGAACTGCATGAAGACAGCGGGGGAAACGCGCTTTATAAAGCAAGAAGTCGAGCGTGATTTATTCGAACGACACGCTCGATTGTCGCTCGTGAAATTAAACTTTCGGCCAAGTTACTAGGACACTAGTCCACAATTTCCTGGCCGCATCGCGTGAGAACGGAGTGAGCTTTAGAAAGCATCGTGCCGGCAAGAAAGCATCGCTCTGAAAAACTGTTCAAACGTGCCAAGACACTTGTTGACGTTCCCACCTTACCATCTGTTTCTCCTTGGCATGATTGTACATTTCGGAATCTATTTCATAGACGATTATCTCCATTGTTTTCTTCCTCTAATCCTGAAAAATTCGTAGACCATTATTTGATGAAAAATCAATTTTTATTATGAAGTATTTCGATATATCAACAACTATTGAATTGTGATATATTTAATATAATATTTTGAAACGTAACGTCCCTTGTTTTGAGATAAACCTAGTGAATGGAGAATTAGTACTTGAGTCTCCCATTTCTGCTTTAATAATCACATAAAAATAAATAA
>NW_017138136.1:288793-295017 GCF_001652005.2 Ceratina calcarata | reverse complement strand
GTGCATTACTAGATTACTTTCAACAGATCAATTATTCAAAGTGGAGCATCAATTTATAAATTAACAAACTAGAAACTACTAATAGAACATCAAGCTTCCCGTGGATGTTTGAATTATGCTTGGAATGTTTTGGCTGTTAATCAATATAACGATTAGGTAAACGATTGCAATTTCATGAGCGTGGAATGAAATTAATGCTGATTGATAAAGGATATAATCGGCGAACAAAAATTAGTATTTATTCGATAACAGATTTTCAAGACGATTGAAATATACAAATAAGGTAACTCCGAGAGAAATGGACTATGTTCTTCAAAACGTCTGATGTTTTAGGAATACTAAATACTTTAGGAAACATCAAATGTTTTAGGGATATTAAATACTTATCTTACCATGCTTCAAATTAGTCAACTAGCTGTACCGATTAGTTAAAATGAATCTGTTCTGTCGACACGTCCTATTGCATTCTTTTCTCTTGATCTGTAGTTGGTTTGAAATTCTTCTAGTTTACTCGTATTATCGGATCTTCGGTTTCGTTGTCATAATCGTTACACTAAATCCGATTTTTCGATCGTCGGTAGTGAGTAGCATAGTATGTAGTGTGCTCGGCCGGAACACTTTCTCCTTTAATTGTCGGCGCGATAGATAAAAACAGTATGGGTATTGGTAACACGTGGCCGGAATATTCTCGATACGGTATCGCCAGTGCACACCCTTGCGTTTCAGCAAAGTTCCTTGCGAAACAGCAAGTTTTCGTCCTGTAAGGATTCCTACGTGTATAGAGAATAGAGTAAGTGAAGTGAAGGACAGTAGTCGGGGAGTAATAAAACACGTAGTATCATTCACTCCATTCGGTTTTCCAGTCGCTTTGTGCCGGACATTGCATTACTTTTGCTTTACATTTATTCCCCGCAGGTTACATATATTGTTTCGCCGGTACCAAAATTATATTTTTACGTTGAGTTTATTCTTCTTTTTCCAAAATGTTACTGATAAAAAAGTAAAATTTATTGCCATTTAAGCATTCGTATTTTTATGAAGATTAATTATGATTTTCAAGATTAATGCTAGTACGGATGACTATGGCAAACATACTGATTAAAAATCTGTTTTATTTTTTTTTAATCCATTCTGAGAGGTGAGAGGTTCAATCATGTACGCCGACGATACATGGTTTTTAAACAGGCTGAGAGCGAAATAAACCCAGGAAGGAATTAATTAGAATTATATCAAAAATTGTTATGTACGTCCGAAAAGTAATTAAATCAATTATAAAAAAAATAGCGTTGGACGTGCTATCATTTAACAAGAATTCTTGTACGTTGTTGAATTTTGTAACATACATATGAGGCTATCCGCTTAAACTAATGTTGCATCATAAATGTTTTAAATAGGTAAAATGTATTGTTTTGTTCCCTAATGAATTAACTAAGGAAATTGAATTAGCATTAGAATATTATATCTGTATTGTATTATTTATTGTACAATTAGGACATCAAACAATGATTAGACATTAATGACATTACAGTGTATGAATTGAAATTACATTTAGAACAGTACGGAGAAGCTGTCATACTAATAAACACACATTATTTTATGAACTGCATGAAGACAGCGGGGGAAACGCGCTTTATAAAGCAAGAAGTCGAGCGTGATTTATTCGAACGACACGCTCGATTGTCGCTCGTGAAATTAAACTTTCGGCCAAGTTACTAGGACACTAGTCCACAATTTCCTGGCCGCATCGCGTGAGAACGGAGTGAGCTTTAGAAAGCATCGTGCCGGCAAGAAAGCATCGCTCTGAAAAACTGTTCAAACGTGCCAAGACACTTGTTGACGTTCCCACCTTACCATCTGTTTCTCCTTGGCATGATTGTACATTTCGGAATCTATTTCATAGACGATTATCTCCATTGTTTTCTTCCTCTAATCCTGAAAAATTCGTAGACCATTATTTGATGAAAAATCAATTTTTATTATGAAGTATTTCGATATATCAACAACTATTGAATTGTGATATATTTAATATAATATTTTGAAACGTAACGTCCCTTGTTTTGAGATAAACCTAGTGAATGGAGAATTAGTACTTGAGTCTCCCATTTCTGCTTTAATAATCACATAAAAATAAATAAAAATTAATAAATTATCAAAGAAATTGATTAGTCCATTACTCACACGAAGAATCTTAAATATCTTATACCCAGTACTTTTTGTTTGATAATTAAAAATTAATCAAGAAAGAAAGAAGTTGATTACGTTGTTGCTCATGTAAAGAATTTTAAATAATTTGTATCCAGTATCTCATCTCATCTCATCTTAAATTTTTCAAGGAACCGAGTATGCACAATACATATGGCTGTATGGCTATTTATCGGTCCCGTGAAAGAGATTGGCGCAAATGGAGAATAGTTTTGAATTCAATTTGTTCCACCGATGTTCACGTGCTTCTATGGAAAAATTCTATAGGTAAAATTGGACGATACGTCGCAAGCAGAGAGTTCGTTTCATACATCTGTTAAATTACCGTTCTCTCAGTAGCTGCGTGTTCTGCGAACTAAATATCGATTACGCGATGCTCCTCTTGTTCGGATTGAGCCTAGGCAGTGGGTGAACATAAAAATCATTGAACGTAGATCGCCGGGAGCGAATCAAGCCGTGTCAATGGCAATAATCATTCTCATTTCGTGCTTCGTGCAGCTGAACTATGGTTGTGGAAAATTAAAGAACCAGCTTTTAAGTGGCCGGAAGTCGACGTTCGGAGACCAAGACAGGCTCTCGCTCTCTTCAGTGAGATGACGTGGACGCGTTCCAATTTCTGTTTCCCGTTTCTCTCTCCTTATTACCAGCCGACAGGAGAGGGTTATTAGCAACACTGGCGGATATTAATTACCGCTAAATATCAGAGGAAGTTGTCGAGCAGGTTCGATATTGACACAACGATGTTCAACGCTGCCACCGCTATTCCAGCGAATTTATATCACTTTAACGTGTAGACAGATAGATACTGGTGATTTGACAACGGCTCCGTTTATAGCGTACAAATTGTGTACAAGAATTTCTTTTTAAATCCAATAGCCAACAAGAAGCATGTTTAATTCATATTTAACAATAAACTATATGGCTATCAATGGGATAACGAATTTAATTTATGATTATGACAAGAGTCAGAATAAATTTGAAACATTTCAAATATAATTAAACCGTAGGAAAGTAGTAAGTAGATCAATCTTGTTCTATAAATACGATTATTCCATGCAAAACTCGATTAATTCAGTAAATCCAATTTTAACTGATACCCTCTTAAAAAAGTTTCTTAACCCCTTAACGGGTTAAAAATGAGAGTGCCATGAATTGATTTAAAATTTTGCAGGTAGCTTTTTAATAGTAATAGGAACCTATAATAACAAATTCAACTTGCTAGCATTATTTAAGTACATAGTCTATACATCCTTAAGGGGTTAAATAAAGAAGTTTCAGAAATAAATTTAAGGTGGATAGTGTAGTGATCAAATATGTGTAGTCAGTTTGACCTCGACAGATAAGGGGTTGGTACACTGTTCCCGTATGTCGCGTGTAATTGTTTCAAGTACGTCGTCCGCGATCCAATGATAAGCGGGGTCAACGTCTCCGGGGCATCGGACGAGCTCCGCTGTCGTTATCCGGGTTGCCTTTATTCGCTCTCGATTCTCGGATCCTCGCCGAACACCGAGGAAGAAATGACTGCTTCGTTCTTCTTAGCAAGAAACGATTCCGGGATGATCCAGGCAAATATGCAATTCTGTGATGCTATTCTTGGGAGTTCTTCGATGGTTTTCGTTTGCATTCATCGCTATAAAATTGAATTCCCACGAGAACCAATTTATCTTTCGACCTGTCCGCCATTTTCCAGTCGACAGGATTACTTCAAGATTAAACTCGGTTACTTTCCTAGTTTATTTAGGATTAAAAAGAAAACAATAGGGTGAGGATGTTGCTTAATATTCATCATTTGATTTACATACTTAAGTCTAATTAACCAGCATTTTAGACATTCAGCTATACTAATAGATGGGACAACGTGCCAAACTGTTTGCAATTTCTATATTGCATATTTAAACCTTTTGGAATTGAAATTGTTTAAAACAAGTCGCAGTTTGACACTAATGCAATATGTTTTAATTAGGAGGAAATTCGAATATTAAAAAAGGATACGACGTGAAGCCAATAACCTTGTTTCGCATGGTGGCCAGTGCTAAAGCAATTTAACTAATCCCATGTCACGCGCATATATTGCTTCATCCATCCATCTCATCCGCTTCTTCATTATTTACTTATTCTCGAAGACAGAGGACAGCTCCGCCCTCCTTCCCCGAACGCACTCTTGTCTCTGACCTAGTACTTTAAATATTTGCAATCGATATCGTCCACGAGTCGTTGACTCCTTTTCGCTTCTCGTCTCCCTTTGTTTTTCCTCGTGTTCCTTAGGGTTAAGACACTTATCTCTATCTTCCGTGGCTCTCGTACAATCGATCTACCTCACTTAAACTGATATTTTCATCTTTTCCTTTCCGACTCGTTCCATTTATCTTTGGTGTCTTTGTTTTAAATGGTTCTTATAGATGTATAGGGGAATTGTTAGATATGCGAATAGGTCAATAAAACTTTGTAATTTCTCTCTTTTATAATTAGCATGAACATCTTCGTAAAAAAAATGTTGTCATATAAAAATGTAAGATTATCAACGATTAATGAATTGATAGGATAAAAATACAGCACAGTGTATTTACAGAATTACTATTCATGACTAACTACGAATAACGTGTATCTTTCGGACCATTTTGATTTTATGATCTCACTGTATGATTAAGTGCTGATAACTCGATAAAGAGACTTGAGCTGAAATAAAAACGTGCTATTATCTTTCATATTCTATTCGAAATCATTTCAATACGGAGATTAAAATGAAGTGCACCGTTATGTTTATCTTCGAAATGAGCTCTAGGGTCACTATGTAGAAACACTAACATTTCTTCTTTATTGGTTCATAAGATCGAACTACCTGACCTGAGGCGTTTTCGAAATCCTTTCATTCCACACGTTTCCAAGTGAGTTGCTATATTTTATCGCCTTCTTTATTCCGTAATTGAATATTAAAAATGAACGGCACAGGCAATTATTACAAAAAGAGACTTCGGTACTTCTTCACTTACCTCGATGATTTTACATGATTCCTAAAATCTTTTTCTATACATGCTACTGAGAGTTAGGAAGCTCCTATTTTTATTAATTATCAGGGTATACACACAGGACGCGTTACATTTTCTGCCATCCGTTAGATTCATTCGGTACTACTTCGCTCATGTTTCCGCAATATGACGCAACCCATCCAATCCATAGTTATGGAGACGTGTTACGGATTCACTTGAATATTTCACTGTTACCATCGTCGATCCGCTTAAATACAGAGCAAGTCCAACGTATTCAGAGATCTGCCAGGCTTTTCTCTGTTTCGAAAGTTATCTTGCGAATGCAGTTGCGAAAATACGATTTCTCGTTTACCTAAATTTCTGACGTGACTTCGTTTACCTAAATTACGTGACTTTTCTAACATGTGTTGCTAAATTTTTTACATTTTTTGCTCTGTTTCACCGAAAACTAAATGAAGTTAAATGTAATCCTCTGGTATTCATTTTAATCAAAACAATCTGTAAATAACGAATAAAAATACATAAATTCCACGCTTATATTATTATATTATACATCATCATAATATCCTTAATTAATGACCCGAGTGGACTATGTTGAATCTTCCACTTTTTGAAGATGTACTAAACGACTAAAAAATCCTTCCATGTAAGAACGATAAATTTGTTTCTGGAAACTGATATTTTTGATCGATTTTATGAATAAAATTGACGTTCTAGACAGACTTACCCTCTTACAAAACGCGATGAACCTTGGGAGTGAGTTACAACTAGATTGGGTTAAAATCAAAACGATAATTCTTATTAGTATCTTAAAAGGGAACTGTGTAAATTTGATTAAGATATTAATTAGATAGAGGATTCAACTTCATTAAAGCGGAACTGTTTGTGTGAGTACTAAACTTGCACGGTAATCTTGCTGCGTAGTAAATCGGTACACTTTAATAACTTACGGTGACTAAACGTCTTACGTGGCAAAATCTTTATAACTACGCGGTTTACGTAACCACAGAATACAAAAACGACGTGGAATAATAT
>NW_017138136.1:271285-286036 GCF_001652005.2 Ceratina calcarata | reverse complement strand
ACTGACAATTTATTCCCTTTTGATTATTATTTCTAAAATCAAACAAGAAACGTTGTTATAATTATTGGTTCTTATGAATTATTAATTGAAAAACTTGATTACTTTAGCGACTAAAGTCTTGCAATTCATATTCAAATTTCTGTGCTTGCACTTTATTCTGTCGCTCTTTTTTAACCACTTTCGCTTTCCCCAGTTAATCCTCATTCTCGCAATCGTAGCCACGCGAAACGAAATTAAAAAGCGTTGCGACGATTTTAGTCGCAGCACAATGCGTCCGGCTTGGCGGCTGTCTGTTTTCGCCGTTAGTAAGCCACGATACTAGCCGTGACTGGTTCGACAAAAAGGAGAGCCACGACCCTTTTTCGTCTCGATTTTTGCCCGCTTTATACGCGAACATACCCTTTCTATCCGGTCTATCCCTGTTTGTTGTTTTTACCTCAGACAATGGCACGGGGATATTTCAGGAGATCAAAAGGAGCTTGTCGCGCGGTGCGACCGTACTATACAACCGTTATGCTTCTGCGGATCGCATTATCTCTTCCTTTCTCTCTCACTCCGTACAGGTTTACCACTTTACTCCTCTTCCTCTCTCGTTACCTCTAATATATTCTCTTTCTAGCGTCTATAGTCTGCTCACCTCTCTCATCTCTTCACCAGTTATTTGCACTTTATCGAAATCTAGGTCTCGTTTTTGCACATAGCTTTTGTGTCAATTTTCGCACTCTGTAACAGTTTTCCTTTCATTAACATCGTTAAAAATTGAATCTATTTTTGGAATTTACATTAGTCTTATTAGATAATATATAGATAATGAATGACCTTAACTACACTCTTTTGAATTTCTTTGTCGGAGTTGCGGTTGAAAGTTGCTGTTTCTGTGAAGTAATGTTAAATGCAGACAAATTAGTTGGGGAATATAATTGGTGTTTAATGTCTGTGGGTTTTGAGACTCTAACGCTATAACTTGAAAATGGATGCATCATTTGATATTACGAACTTTGCACTTCGAAATATTGTGCAACGTAATCCGTGAGGAATTGTTGTCAAAGTGAATAGGGAGATCATAAATAAGAGTATTCAATATGTATGAATCCGGAATAAATATCGTACTTAAAAGTAAATAATATTATACTTCATTCGAAACCTCTGACATGAGAAACTCGTCCGTATCGATACTTAGTCACGACATTACAATGTTACATTCATGAGGGAGTTTCTCAGTGCGTTCGATATCACTTTAAATGATATCATCGTCGCCTATTCTGTCGCTAGTACACACCTTCAAGTAAACGTACATAACTGCACGATTTCCTTTTTCTCTTTCTCTATCAACGCTTCGAGTGTTGCTGGCCTATACTAATCTCCCTAATCGTATCCCATATTTAGCTGACTAATACTTGACTAATAGTACTGTTATAATTTAAAATTTCTGAAGCTAAGGAATCTAATACTGATCTTCCAATTGAATAGATGAGTTGAGATTCATCTATCACATAATACCGATAATAGCATTTCATAATCCAATTGGAAAAATAGTAATCCAAAATTCATTTTACAATTGTAAGAAAGGGGCGGTTAAAGATTAAATGGACAAAATCAATAACGCTAAACTCGAACACGCAAAAGCAACACGACTGAAGAAGGCGTAAAGAGACGACGAAATGGCTCGGAAAGAAATGGTCAGTCGATACGTCGTGAAAAACGGTCAAGCCTTAGGCCCAAGGCATAGCTTCGAGGGGAAGGATCTACTTTATCACACCCTCAAGTGCTTTGCACGTTGTCCAAGTTCATACTGTTATTTTACGAGTATTCCTTACTTTAGCTTTTTTCGTTCTCTTAGACAATTGTTTGTAGAAGAGACTAATCGTAAGAAACGAAAAATGTTTAGAATAAGAAAGGAAATCCATTTAAAATATTATTTTACAATAGCATTAGTAAAGCAGTCAATTTCTCATTCGCATACAATCCTGTCTGATTTCAAGCATGTGGACTTGAACATTGAACTTGTTCTGTCCCCTGAAGGTTAGGTCACATCTATGTACTTACATATGTATTATACCTACCTACTACTACGTACAGAAACTGGAAGTCGTGCGATGCATGGTCGAGTGATTGATTTCCAGACTCGAGCCTGGCATTCTCATTGAAAATGGACACAGAGAGTCTGAAGCGATGGAAAGCTTTTCTGTGAGAAGCAACGACGCTTTTTGGCATCTTCATGAAAGAAAGTCGCAACGAGGAAGCGACGCAACTAGGAGGTGGGAAGTTTCATGGCACGGTGCTGATTCATGAAGTCGACATCGGTATTAAACGAAGATTAATCTCAAAGAAAGAGGAAGCTAGGGTAAAGGAGGACGTGGATAATCCATTATCAACTCCGGCGTCTGAACACTGAGCCGTTGGAATTCAAATTATACTTCTTTCTCTCTCTTCTTCTCATTTTACTTTCCACTATCAAGGAGAAGAATGACGCTTTTTCAATCTCTTCTTCCACACTTTCCCCTATTCCTGTGTAATTCTCCGGCTAGGTAGGTAATAAAGCAGTCGCTGACGTTTCGTGAAGCGATGAATATGCACATAGGATGTCCACGCTGAAGTGATATAATCCGATTACTTAGTAACCATAGAGGATACCGAAACTTGGTGGATGATTATTAGGTAATTCGAGGGAGGAAATATTTTAATGTGAACAAATTCTTTTTACATTATTATTTTAAGAGATATGAAAATTAAGTTTTAATTTTTAAATGGAACTATATACTTTTTGTTAAGATCATTGCGCTAATAATTATGTAAAAAACTTCTGGAACGACAATACGAGTAAAAATAAATATTTCATTTGGATATCGTTTACTTTATACATAAAAAAATGAGACTTTAAGAAATTGTAAAATCATGTTTTGCTTATAATGTATTCTAAAATCAACAAGTAATTATGACAGAAAGTATAAACAATATTTGGAGCTATGTAAGACGGAGTTGACTAACGGATTGTACGTTTCCCTTCACTATTCGACGAATAACAAACAAGAAGTGAGGTTCTGTCCGTAAAATCACTCTATGAGGATAAAATCCATAAAATTGCATTAACGTGATCGATCAGAGTTCGGTCCACGTAACGAAACGTCAATGAAGAGAATTCAATTGCTTGCCAACTCTCGTTCTATGCAGTTCCATTGGACTGAACTATGAGTATATGAATCAACTAAAAAGCAGATTTACTAAATTTAAATTTGCTGTGGAGTGTTTATGCACGGAACCAGATCCTTTGATAAAATATTGGCTTTCATTTCTCTAATTCAATTTATCTCATGCGTGTCGCATAGACTCATATGTATGTGTAATTATTGAATTGACTCTTAAGCTTAAATTCTTGTATAAAGTTGGCTTCAAGCAAGCTTTGCAATCGTTTAATGGAATATTGAAGCTCGTTTGTATGCAGTACACCATTGCCGTTATCATTCAATATTCCCCTACGTTCCTTATACATATAAAAATCTTGCGGCATCGTTTCGCACTTCACATGTATTATAGCAACGTATCGAGAGCCTTATCGTCGGCTGGATGTTCCGTGAAAGGTGAAGAAGAACCAAGCATATGCCGTGTTCACTGGAAATCGTATTTGACCTGATACGTCCACTTCGCCCTCTCGACACTTTGTTCGACGTATCGTGACCGAAAGATGGATTGCATCGCGAATACGCCAAGTTTTATCGTATTTTTAGATAGGACAAGAATTTCAACCTCTTGTGAAAACGGTACTCGCTATATTCTCAACGACTATCGATAATGCCGCGTGAATTATTGAATAGATATCCGTATGAATCTGGATCTCCGAATGTCCGGGGATCTTTCGTACGGATATTATTTTAATCGTGATCATACGAAAACTAGACTACGTTTCTCGTGTCTTATTGATTTTATGACTAAATAATGAACGTCTTCGTATAGGATGGATCGTGTGTGTTTCCTGATATGAGTGAGATTTCGAAACATAGTCGATATTCACATGGATATTACAATTTTTATTACACGACTATACAAAAACTTTTATTATAGATGTTTATAGAGTTTGCAAATTCGTTCAACGTGAAGATTATTAAATTGGATGTACTACATTATTATTTTTAGAAGATACAACTTGCAGCTTGTATTGCCTGCAGATATAATTACTTTAGAAAAGCGTTCCGCAATTAATGCAAGAGGAACTATGAAAGGGATGTTTAACGAATAAGGATTTTAGCTTGCGGGCGTTAATGTGATGTACATGTTCATTTAAGAGAGAGAATTTCTGAAAGTGAAGATCCTCCGGCCATAAAAACTTGAAATGAGAATTTTAGTAAGTGATGAGAATGATGCATCTACCACTACTTGATCTGCTTAAATACATTGCTAATTTATGAAACTTTTAATTAGCCCAATTGAAAAAACTACAAAAAGTAGTAACTATATTTCAAAATGCTTCTAAAATACGATATTACAAAATAATTTTCTTCTTATTCACGTAATTAATTAGAATGTAATCAATTTTCATGATGATTTAAATTATACCAAGTGGTATTACCTTATTTCAATTATAAATTGTCGTACAATTTGTAACAAGCTGTACAAAGTTAAACTCGTTATTCAAAGTAGGTAGGTCGACGAGAATTCTCGTTATTATTCGATTTTCCATAAATTCTTGGTGAAACACAATTTTCATTTACGAGCAATCTCGCCCTCAAGATATTTAACCTTCCACAGATACACCAGGTCGTTTATATCCGGGCAATCCTAATTCAATCCATACAATTTTTATTTTCAACTCTAAAAAAAATCAAAGAAAACACTTGTGAAAGTTTAAACAGTCCCATTCTATTATTGTGCAAAAGCAACAAAAAAGAGCGGAGAATGTCGTCAAATAAAATTAGAAGTGTCACGTTTAAAAACTCAAGAAGATCCAATTTCGCGCGACGACGGACATGGAATTATCGATTCCCCGTCAATATTGCATTCTTTGCATGTCACTATCGTCATCCAAGTTCGCGTTTTTCCTGACGCGCCATTTCTCGTTTTTGAACGATGGCATTTTCCCAGTCCTCTTTTTTTTGGGTCGTCAAGTGCGTTCCGTCGTATAGGCAATCCTAGCATACAATGTTAACGATCAGAATATATGCTTGTGCGGAGAATCGATTCTTTTTTAAGTAATTTCACTGCAGTGACACAAATAATCATGTGAATAACAAACAATATTGGTCAAGATATTCACGGTAAGCTGATTTAGATGTATGAACAGTAGAACGAGTTTTGCGTTATTTCTATTTTATATTAATATTACGTACATATAATTGAATTTAAAAACATGGTTCGATACTACAAGGAGAACTTTTTGGTCATTTTTATGTAGGAGAAACAGAGTGACGGGCCGGCCGCAGTTCTCAAGGCCACAGACAGAGAAGTATCATGTTCGTATTATCGCAAAGCCCGAGGGCTCGGCTCGGTGGCCTGGTCTATGCAGAACTCTGAGGAGAAAACGATCTGAATCTTTGTAGACCATTATTTGATTAAAAAACTATCAGTTTTCACTCGTAGAGGAGACAGAAAACATTGAGATTACATTTTTTCTGATTTACAAGTAGCCGTTATGTAAACCGTTACCAGGATTCTGTTATCTGTCGTCCTAGGAAATTGTACAGGCCACCTAGAAGATTACGTAGGACTGTAATCTTCCTACATCCGTGATCTATGGTACACGGAGGGTAGCTAGACGACTTCATCCCCCTTCTCACCCCTTCCATGATAAATCGTATGTACCGTGGTGTTATTCGACGTCGGAGCGAAAATTTCTCATGCTTCTTCCTAGTTCGGGGAAAAGAGAATCGCCGTAGGGGATTGTGAAAGGACGATCGTCGTCCATTTTTTCAAAAAGATTTCGCCGGAGATCAAAAAAGATGTTTCATCGCGTAACTTTGGGGTCCACTTGGATTTATCTAACCACCCTCTGTTAATTTTTATTGAGATTGAAGGAGTATTGAGTGTGTAAATTGGATTTAGAGGTTGAAAATAGAGCGAGACATTTATTAAATACTTTAAAAGATGTTCTGAACTATTCATAATCAATTTAGTTTATTGACTTTTCAAACGTGTGTATTCACTGTATATACAGGGTGTCCCAGACCACCCGTATATAATCTGGAAAATTGAATCTTTTCTTGTAAATGAAAATTTTCCAGACTTTAGAAGCGGTGTACATGTGATTTGGGACACCTGTATGATTGATACGACAATATGTGTACTTATTTTAATAATTTTCATTTCACCTGGAATTATAATTAGTCGTTCGTTTATTTTCTTATAACATTTCATATATTTACGTCTACTTTGTAATTATAATTATCATCAAATCATAATTATTGCCATAATTGTTAATAGTTACGGTAAACCACATCGGACATTGCAGATGTTCCAATTTCTACTCATTGGCCATTTTTGTATAATTTTAAGATAACATAAAATACGTCAGTGGACAGAGATTGTAACGTCAGCAGAAATTGGAATATTCACTTTATTCGCAATGAAATCGAACGTAAAGGTCAACTATCGGTGGAAATTCGTTTAACGTATCAATACTGCTCTTTGACAGATGGTGTAACACGTTCCGTTACGGAGTTCATATGTATTTTACGTGTTAACTAGTTGATTAGCTCAGTCGATGTCAACAAAATTACTCGAGTTTATTAGAATTTCTGGACGAGTTACTGAACTGACTAATGGCAATGCCCGCGATGACCAATTATAACGATAAAATCGAGATTGAATCCGCCCGGTTGATCCATATTGATTATCTACGGGATTTCACTGAATAGAAATCGATTTTGCGCAACATCGAACTGAATTGAAACGCGGATCCGCGATGCACGCCTGATTGTGCTTTAATAAATAAGGGCGGTTTTATCCCCGTTTCCAACTGTGAAGAATCGTTTGCATTTCGCAAACAGCTTCACGTATCTTTGTGTCACCGAGGAAAATGGGGGAAGCTCGTACACGCGACTGCATGTTGCGCATTGTCGATGTTTTTCTTTTTTTCTTGTATTGGAACTTTGAAGCGCTCACAAAGGACGCGAAAATGTTTTCATGGGAGAAATACCGTAATGCGTAATGGGCACGATAGAACTGAAATGAAGTGCTTTGTTGTACGAGTTTTGTTTTCGAAGAAATGGTAACTGCTGGATACTTTTATTTTACTGTTTCCTATCATGTTTGTTCGAAACTCACAAGTACTATCTCTTATAAGTAATGACATCTAAAAGCATTCCAATTTTTATGTACTTTGCATTAAAATTATTATTATATAAAGTTGTAGTCTCAAAATTAGTATTTACAATATTAAATATTATAATGCTGTTCCTGACATAGACTAATGACAATATTTTTACATTACGGTGTTTATGATGGTATTAGATCGTATATAATCACTTGGAGTAGTAAAAATATAGAAAAGTAATATAATATATCACACTGAGAAAAAGGGTTGAAGGGTAAAACTTATATTGAAACCAGCTTTTCGGAAGAAACATACTATTAGAAGTAATCGATTAACGAGTCTGTTTTTTCACGACGGTGCGTCCCGTCTTAAGATGAATGGTATCACAGAGTCGACTTGTCTATACCAACGAAAAAATATCCAATTTCGTTGGAGAACCTCATCGATCTTCCTGTGCTTCGATGTCTTCGCGGCCTAATAAATTACATTTGTACAAGGTTCGGTCGAATGACATGTAAAAGCAGGCCATGCGACTCTTTATGGAAAAACAAGAAAATCATGTAGAATAAAATTTGCTAATATTCAGAAGAAACATGTTTGAATATCTGCTGCGTCTTCATGATTTTGTGGCAATGTTACCTTTATTGCACTTGGAAATAATGTCTGTATGGCACTTGAATATTTGAAAGAAAGATACGAAAGCAATATTTAATAGTGAAAGATTTTATTCTTTCGCTTACAAAATTTGAGGAACTAATATAATTCATCATGATACTTGGACGAAAACTGAATCGAACACCCTGCAGAATTCGATGTTTTTTGAAGAAGTGCAAATGTGTACGCGTATGCTTATTTACTTTATCATCGTGACACGTTCGTTTCAAAGCGAATGAGAATTCATTTGTAACAGTTGGAGGATGAAATATAGCAACAATCAAACTATAAGTAGAATCAGGGATCGATACGGCTGTCACCTTTATGCATTATTCAGTCAACTCGACTGTCGATAATTGGCGTGGCGTATTTTACTTCGACGTTCCAATTCCAATCGTTAGAATGTGTCCAATTCAATAATTAAAAGCACCGACTCCGGAAAAAATGTCCTCCTGCTATCTCTCTCTGTGCTACTGTTACGTGGGACGGATTTAAAACCTGATAATCCGGTCACGCGCGGAGATCTACGTGGAGGTACTTGTAATTTCCGAATTCAAGTGAGACCCGAGAAAGAAGTTAAGAGGCAAAGCTGGGATTGTTCAACACATGTCGTTATTAGTTTGGAAAGACGTTATTTATTCTCTGTTGTATAGCAAAATGGAATACTGTCTGAAAATGAGTATAGTTAAATTTAAGTTAGACGGACATTTTTAACGATTAAATGAAATATAAGTTTTATAAGGAGTTTGTTCCCTCGTTGCATTTGCATAATATCATAGTCCATTCAATTTTCAAGAGGAATGTTTATAGAACCTGATAACATCTTCATATGAAACACGAGACATTTAATGTCGACATGAAACATCATTTCACTGCAAAATAAAAATCGAGCGTAAATAGACGATATAAGAAAGTATGAGGCTCGAAAATAAAGAAGGAGGTAGTCAAACGGAGATAAGATTCATCAGTTTTCATAGAACAAATGAACTAAAATGGTATGAAACATTATATTGAAGAAAGAAATATCGTTCCAACTATCAAGATAAAATTTATTGCTTCTCGAAAAACAAAGGTATCGATATTAAGTTTAGTTATGTTGCGCATTGTCGATGTTTTTCTTTTTTTCTTGTATTGGAACTTTGAAGCGCTCACAAAGGACGCGAAAATGTTTTCATGGGAGAAATACCGTAATGCGTAATGGGCACGATAGAACTGAAATGAAGTGCTTTGTTGTACGAGTTTTGTTTTCGAAGAAATGGTAACTGCTGGATACTTTTATTTTACTGTTTCCTATCATGTTTGTTCGAAACTCACAAGTACTATCTCTTATAAGTAATGACATCTAAAAGCATTCCAATTTTTATGTACTTTGCATTAAAATTATTATTATATAAAGTTGTAGTCTCAAAATTAGTATTTACAATATTAAATATTATAATGCTGTTCCTGACATAGACTAATGACAATATTTTTACATTACGGTGTTTATGATGGTATTAGATCGTATATAATCACTTGGAGTAGTAAAAATATAGAAAAGTAATATAATATATCACACTGAGAAAAAGGGTTGAAGGGTAAAACTTATATTGAAACCAGCTTTTCGGAAGAAACATACTATTAGAAGTAATCGATTAACGAGTCTGTTTTTTCACGACGGTGCGTCCCGTCTTAAGATGAATGGTATCACAGAGTCGACTTGTCTATACCAACGAAAAAATATCCAATTTCGTTGGAGAACCTCATCGATCTTCCTGTGCTTCGATGTCTTCGCGGCCTAATAAATTACATTTGTACAAGGTTCGGTCGAATGACATGTAAAAGCAGGCCATGCGACTCTTTATGGAAAAACAAGAAAATCATGTAGAATAAAATTTGCTAATATTCAGAAGAAACATGTTTGAATATCTGCTGCGTCTTCATGATTTTGTGGCAATGTTACCTTTATTGCACTTGGAAATAATGTCTGTATGGCACTTGAATATTTGAAAGAAAGATACGAAAGCAATATTTAATAGTGAAAGATTTTATTCTTTCGCTTACAAAATTTGAGGAACTAATATAATTCATCATGATACTTGGACGAAAACTGAATCGAACACCCTGCAGAATTCGATGTTTTTTGAAGAAGTGCAAATGTGTACGCGTATGCTTATTTACTTTATCATCGTGACACGTTCGTTTCAAAGCGAATGAGAATTCATTTGTAACAGTTGGAGGATGAAATATAGCAACAATCAAACTATAAGTAGAATCAGGGATCGATACGGCTGTCACCTTTATGCATTATTCAGTCAACTCGACTGTCGATAATTGGCGTGGCGTATTTTACTTCGACGTTCCAATTCCAATCGTTAGAATGTGTCCAATTCAATAATTAAAAGCACCGACTCCGGAAAAAATGTCCTCCTGCTATCTCTCTCTGTGCTACTGTTACGTGGGACGGATTTAAAACCTGATAATCCGGTCACGCGCGGAGATCTACGTGGAGGTACTTGTAATTTCCGAATTCAAGTGAGACCCGAGAAAGAAGTTAAGAGGCAAAGCTGGGATTGTTCAACACATGTCGTTATTAGTTTGGAAAGACGTTATTTATTCTCTGTTGTATAGCAAAATGGAATACTGTCTGAAAATGAGTATAGTTAAATTTAAGTTAGACGGACATTTTTAACGATTAAATGAAATATAAGTTTTATAAGGAGTTTGTTCCCTCGTTGCATTTGCATAATATCATAGTCCATTCAATTTTCAAGAGGAATGTTTATAGAACCTGATAACATCTTCATATGAAACACGAGACATTTAATGTCGACATGAAACATCATTTCACTGCAAAATAAAAATCGAGCGTAAATAGACGATATAAGAAAGTATGAGGCTCGAAAATAAAGAAGGAGGTAGTCAAACGGAGATAAGATTCATCAGTTTTCATAGAACAAATGAACTAAAATGGTATGAAACATTATATTGAAGAAAGAAATATCGTTCCAACTATCAAGATAAAATTTATTGCTTCTCGAAAAACAAAGGTATCGATATTAAGTTTAGTACATGCTATAATCATTTTCTTTAATAATGCTATAAATTTAAAATTACGTCTCTTGGAACATTGTTCATATTTGTATATACTATTGAAAAATACATATATTGACTGGCGAGATAATTTGAGCCGTTCAGTGCACACATCGATTAACTTCACTTTTTGAAAAATTTTAAATTTATATGTCAAAGCACAAGTTATGACTATACCAAGTGCTTTGACACATAAATTTAAGATTTTTCAAAAAGTGGAGTTAATCGATGTGTGCACTGAACGGTTCATTTTATGCTGCATGTTCTTTCACTAACACTTTCTCTTGTTACAATGAAAATATTTGTAAAGGCCGGTATACGTACCCAAATCGAATTTAATCGAGTTCAAACTGAACGTGAGTCCGCTGTTTGTTTACCACAATAAAATTAATGAAACTAATTGAGCATCGACAATTTGCTTAAAGAGATTATGTGAACGTAATTAGATAAATTAATTTACGTGCCAATCCCAGTATACAAATCAACAGCTTTTTGTAAACTTCCTTTCCTGAAAACTATAGTTATATGAATGTGAAGTGTATCTTTCTTAGTTACTTTCTATTTTTTAATTTTCAAAAGAAAAACGGATATCATTGCCAATGGTTTTGATTCATACAGCAAGCAGTATTAATATTCGAACACATTTTGACACAGAATAACTTTGTTAATGCTGCCCATTGTGTGTATTCTCATTGAGTTTAAGATTCATAAAGGAACGACTATACATAATTGTAAGGAGTAAATCGACTTGCGTAAGTTAAATCACCTGCTAGTGACGTGTCTCAGTACCAAGTTATGGAAACTTCAGTTTACCCTGAATTATAGTCTTAGGCTGTAATTCTCAAATTATTGTCAAACAAATATCTTGGAATTGTAGAAGTTCGACTACTGTTCTCGAACGGTTGCACAACTATGAAGCGCAATAATGGTAAAGCGTGTATTCGTTTTAAACTTGCATAACCGTCTAGTTGTACGATAACAACGAACTTGTGGTTCATAAATTTTCTAAATCTCCATCGTAAAATTGTGTTACAATGTTAATCTAATATCAGATTCCACATTCGTATAGAAATGAAATAAGGTAATACGAAAATTAGTTTTATGAAGGTCAAATGTTCAGTCTTCCATATAGTATGTACAGAAGATTTCTTTGGAGAATAGAATGCTTAAAATATAAATACATATGTGCATGTACACACTGCGAGAAACGCCCATAAAGCCAACTTCATTTTCGCGTGTATTTTAATAATACTTCCAATGAAATATGAAGATTTTAAAGCGACCAGCCTGTTCCTCGTATCTCAATCTTATCGAAAATCTGTAGAAAACAGTTTTAAGAAGAATTGATGTATTGAGCATAAATTATGTACGAATTTGGCATTCTGTAAACACTACAAATGTCTGGTTTATTGGTCAATTTAACTATGATTATAGAATATTAGTATTTAGAGTCGAACTTCATGACATTTAACAAAGTTTATCTCCCATTAGCTTACTTACATTCATACCCGTTAACTGCAGATTCATACATTCCAATCATCACAGCTGCGTATGTACATCTCAACTAATTATTTTATGACGTCAATAATAAGTAATAAATTGGTTGCCGTTATTTTGCATAGAACAATGTTTGTTTGCGTGAATGAATGAATCAGAATCAATACCGACAATCCAAATGGAAATATTGGCATACCTGATTTTCATCATCTATAGTGTAATACACATTATTTTTACGAAATAGTCTCAGCGTAGTAATTCTAAAACGGATTATCATATTCCACTTTTTTCATGATTATTTAGTTGAAAATTTGAGATGTAGCAAAGGAATCAAAACTTCTCATTCAAGAGCAAGAAGTTAATTATCCTGTGTAAATATCAACGCCACGGTACTTCGTTTAAAATTCATGAAATGAAACCCCCTGCGCGACCGGGTTTGTTTCCAGAAATAACATTTTATGCAGTAACTTGACGGTACCTTGTTCGTTATGCCAATTTAATCTTGGCCAGCTGATGATGCAGTGCAAACTTCAAGTTGACGAGTATAATACATAACTATCGTCTTTGTTAGACAAACGTCCCCCAGAGATTTTGACTTTTATACAGATCAGTTGTGACAGGGTTAAATGAAATTTATGACATAAGAAAACTATTTTTATCAGTCTGATCAGCTGTTATATATTATATTGTGTTATTTAGGCTACATACATTTTAATTACAAGAGAGAGTCGTAATCAGGGACCACAAAAATTTAAATATGTGGTGTTCGTATTTCATAAACGTGTCTGTAAAAATTCATGACTCAGAGAATTAATACAAAAGCAAAGAATTCCTTTTACAGCTTATGATTGTATATTGTATATGTATAAAGTTGAAGCATGTCAGAAACTTAAATTCAGCGTCCATTTTTAGATGCTCTCTCAGTATAAAAACTAGTGACGCAATTCTTCCCTCCAAACGACCCTTTAGCTGCCCTCGGTATTGCTATCATCGGCCCGATTTAATCGCTCTTCGAATAAAATAAATTCTTAATGCCTATGCCTTGACACGAGCAATCGGATGGAAAATCGAGACGCATCGATTCAACTTGTAGACGATTACGTCAACGGGAATTAAAAATGGAAACGACGTCACGGATCGGATAGAGAGGGTCATTGTTAAAGGATGAGCGATATTAAAGGAGACTGGTGTCATCGCGTCAGTTTTATTATTCCGCTCGTTGCACATCTACCGAGTCCGTCACTTCTCCCTGTCGTGACTGTAATAGCGGTGTGATTTTTCATCGGATTTCCTTCAACGAAAGAACCCCGTAACAAAACGTCACCTTCTGTTTTCTTGCTTCGCCGCGCCGGTCATTAGCAACTACATTACGAGAAGAAAGTTGGATTCATGCGTAAAATTATTCTGCTCCCAGCAATTTAAATGAAACATTTCCGCTCCTTAAGTGACTTCAGTACCTGTTGTTGATTTTTCTCTATTTAGTTTATGATGATTTTAATTTTTTTTAAGAATTAAAAGTAAACGTATCACCATAATAAAGAAAATATTTTGTTAACATTCGTAATTGAGTTGATATTAATTATACATGTTTATATGATTCTGTATCTAAAAATATATGACACGAGGTTAAACAATATATAATAGTTCAGGAAGAAACTTCCTACACAAATTATTCAATGGCTTGTGCTGTTTACAGTAGCTAGCAAAATATGGTTATATTCTTGGAGTGCAATCGAAAGAACTTCTTGACTGACAGATATCGCGATCAGAATAAATCTCTTTGATTGACGCGTGTATATCAAACTGCATGGGATAGTATGTAATACGAACTTCGTGGGAAGAGATACAGGCTATCCGTAGTGTATAAGTATAGCGTTTTATAACAAAGTTTGATTGTTCAAAAGTGATTAAGAAATACATACATGTATATAGGTGAAATAAATCCTTTTGGGATCTTTGTAACAATTTCTTTCGTTAATTTCGAGACTCGAACTGAGGTCAATGAAGCTCTTCATCAAATATCATATAAATTCATCTTGAATCTCATTAAATATCTAGTGGTGGTACATCCTCATTAAAATAAGAATAATCTATTTTTGTACAAATGGAACCATCCTCGAATCCTTTCATCGGCACAGAAATTTAGTTTTAAATTCAATGTTAATAAATTCGTTCAGTAAATTTTATTAGGAACGTATAAAAATTCCAACGGTAGTAACTCTACGATTCTTCCTCGTGCGCATAGATTAAAGTAAGAAAAACAGGCTGTTTTACTTTACAGAAGA
>NW_017138136.1:261524-271222 GCF_001652005.2 Ceratina calcarata | reverse complement strand
TTCCCACAGAATTTTTCTATAATTTTTATAGGTACAGAAAAAAATGCATAAAACGCAAATGACTTGCCTTTACGCAATTACTGTACTAAAAAAACGTTCAGACAATAAGCGTTAATATTATACTATAATCTAAGATTGCTTATAATTACTTAACAATTGCCACAGTATTCGAGCACCTATCGATTATATCAATTAAGTGGAAAATAAAAATACAGAAAGAAAAGGTTCGCAGGAGTTTGTCGGGCAAATAGATTATCGAGAAACCGAACATTCATTTAACAAAGAAAATTGCCAAGATACTGGGGTAGGTGTTTAAAAGACCGCTTATCAACGATCGTACGTTCCGAGGAGAAGAGATTTCTTGGAGAACGAGCTCTCTACGATCCCTACCGATTGTTACAATAGGATCAGACCTTTTCTTGCCGAATTGAATTGAACTGAATTCCTATAGGATTTCGATCGTGACGTACTCCTCCGATTCTCGTTAGTATCATACCATATGACTACTGTTTTAGATTGTTGATTAGACGAAAACACGCTCATTACCGAATGGTCGGAAAAAAATTACAATCACTATGCGATTTTATTGATTTCTTTTTTATCAAAATTTAATTCAAATTCAGATTATTTCTTGTGTTAGCTCAACTGAAATTCAATTCACGAAAACATATGTCGTACTTTCAATGTACATCTAAGAAAGCAAATTTGAATAACAGATTCGTTCAAAATTAATTTAAGAAAATTGACCAGAGGATTAATTCACGGAATAAATGTAACATGAAAATTTGAAATGTTAATGAGAATTATAAGTAAAGTCTGCAAAGAAATAAGATTCACTCAATGAAGTAAACTTTTGCGATGACGTTTTACGTATCCAAACAAAAGTTATAAAGAGTACTAATTCTAATTGCACATCTGTATAGAAAATCGAGTTGCGTATCTAGAGAACAATGGCTGGCAGTTCCTTTCTTTGAAATGGTGTCAATGAAAAAGAACTAAAATAATAATTATATCCTGCCTCAATCGATTCTTCAGGATTTTAGACGAAACGTATCTTCGCGAAACTAAGGATCCGTTTCTTTATTTCTTCATGGAAACTATGTCCACTTAATATCTTTAATCACTCATGAATAATTATCGGAATTTAATTCTCAAGGAATTATTGCTATCGATTATTTTCCGTTCAACGATTAAAGATCGGTGTTCTCAATTACTGAATCCAGTTCACAAAACTCGTGTCGAGGCGAGCTTTCGATACAGTTCACAGCATAATGGAATAATTATTTTAACAGGACGTTCTCAATATAGTTAGATCCTCTTCACATGCATATGTATGTAACGGAGTGATTAATATTTGTTTGGATTAAAGCGATGGAAACGAACAAATAACGATGGCGGGACAATGTTACACTTCGTTATTACATTTTGATAAGTATTTGCTCGTTCCGTATAGATTCTGTTTTGTTCAGTCGCATTTCCCTCACCGGTAAATCCAATGTTAATTGAGAGATTAATTATTTCATGATGAATCGTAATCTTATATTATGGTTTATGATGTCATTAAATTTATTTAGTAGGTGATACGTAATATCTTTCTGCGAAGTTCTGAGATATTAACATATTTCCCTTTTTATAAGAGATCAATGTGTAAGTTATCGAAACAATTTAATTATTTTCGATATATAAAAATGAAGAAAACATAAATCCAATAAGAGTAAAGAGGAAATATAATCTAAATGTGTAAAAACTGAGATGTAAATCAAACATGATAGTAGTCGAATGATTCTCTATATTCAAAAGTAATGATAGTTTAAGCTTGCTTTTAACTTTGTTTGCCAAATTAATAGTAGCTATTTCATATTCGAGAAGAATATGAATACTGTATACTGAAGAATATGAAACTGTTACACGTTTTATTATCACCCGAAGTATCGTATCGAATTCCTCGTGGCGAGAGGTGTGTGAAAATGCCAGAAAATCGATTTTCCGTACATTTATTCATATTTCTGTTCCACGATCCAGTTGAGCTCCATAGATGAAATGAAATTCCGATTGTGCACTGATCTCGTATATTTTACAAGTTAACTGCAAACAAATGTAGTTCTTCCTTTTACTATATGTATATTATGACTATGACTATGACTATGAAATTTTTGCAAGCGCTCAAATCAATCAATTTCAATGACAACAATTATTTTGAATTTTCATCTAAGTTTTTTATCTCGTAATCAGAGTACTAAATTTTTGGTTTTATACTTTGAACATTGAATTTAAACGTGCTTTCATTCAGATTTTGAATTCTCAAATCGCATGAATTAAAGTTTGATAAGTAAATTTAAATGAGAAGAGTTCCAGCATCAAATCGCAATTAGAATCAACGAAACGAGAAACTATAATGGAAGCGTCAAGGAAATCCAGTTTGCAGTTGTTACACTGACGCACAGTCGAGATTCGCGATATTGATTTCACCGGAGCGTTAGGTGCCAGAACTCCCAAGAGACAAAGCTTCCTAAGATCCTAGCACCGAGCTTCAGTGAGGAATCCTGTTACTCGGGTTACAGAATTATCTATATGTACACAGTCACAATAGTTCATCGACCTGTTAATTCATACATCGACTTTCAGTGATGGAAAATCTCATACACTTGCGTACAAATCTATAAAAACTTGACACGCACATTAAATTGAATAATATGTCTCATAGAAAGAGAAGAACGAATTCACAGGCAAAAATGTTTAAAAAACAAATGGAGATTAATTTTTGTTATACATATAACATGAAATAGAAATTTCCATTACTTCTTCGACGAAAGAAAATGGAAAGAAAGTACAACTCTGTCGGTATCGATTATCGATAAATTCAGTGAAGCACGGAGATCTGTATCACAAATAGAACTTAAACTAGAACTGGGTAACTATTGCTCCAACTGATCAACGAGAACACCGCGCCACTGCTGAAAATCTATTTAGCCAAGCATCCCAGCAGGCCTCTTCTGCCTAGAGGAAACGAAGCGGAAACATCATCTTCAACGGCATGTTGCTTAACTACAAGCTTTCGCTGCACCATAGACCTCACCAATACAAATTCTACCGGAGCTTGCTCGATTATTACGTGCTGGACCTCGTCTATCGAATCTGTGGGAACTTGCTGTGTCGTGTCGTGAAGGTTAGACGATACTTCCAGTAGCCGAAACAATTTAGCTTCGCTGGGTAAAATAAATGAAGTAGAGTAAACAGAGTCCTTGAACGAGAAAGAAACGAACGAATGAAACTAATTTAGAATTGGCCAAAATTATGGTCTCGAGACTATATCACTAACGTCATAGAAATACACACACATTGAACACCAAATAACGTCCTTGGTTTTCCTTCCTGATAAATTCTCTTTCGTTGCATTTCACTAACATGAATCCGACCTGGGTGTAAGGATTCATTCTTCTTGACACTTTACGACAAATACAATAAATCACGAAGGGTTGTGACAGAGGGAAGTCGTTTAAAGGGAATAAAATTTATTTTACGTAAAATCCTCCACCAAGGGAAATCAAGTTTCCGTAACAGCTGTGTCACTGTACATTATAGATATATTCAAGACTGAGGGAAGTTCGCTTTACGCCTCCTAATAATCGCATTATACTATCATAATTCTCGGTCGTAGCACATGAGGAGTCATGAATAATATATGCGAATATGTTAATCTAGTCTATCGATTAACTCTATTTAAGAGGTAATGTTACAATATAAGAGATGAAAAATCATATCAGTACTCTAATGTTGGCGATGTTTATAACTTTCTGTGTTATAATTTTATATTATTTAATTATGATTAGATTCATTCCAATGTACTTTTTGCAAAATTGTGATGATCGAGCATTGCGAGCTTGTTTTGTATCCGAAAGAACATTTTTATAACAATAACCTAATGATCAACACATTAAAATGACTCAATCAATTTCGTTAACGTCGCATTAAGACGAAGGCAACCCTCGACCCTTTCAACCGAGCTCTATTCGTAACGCGGAAGGGGTGCATTGGCGTGCACTTCAACCTCTCTACATGTAAGATTATCGCCGTGGCGAAGTGGGTTCACAACCTCGGGATTATTTTACATCAACCGCTGGAGGGGCCTCGACTGGCGGCTTGATCTCTTACGTAAGAATGCTTCACGTTCTTAAGAAAAGGTGAAAACTTCGAGACCACCGCCGCCGTCTAGCAACATCGAAAGAGCGGATGTATGCACGTGGGTGTGGAAGATCGATAATGAACCCTCGATAAATTCATTCGTAGTATCGAACATTTTTTTCTGAAAATGCTACCGTTCGATCGGGTCCACGCAGCGTGGTTAATGTCTTTTTAATGCACCGCTGCATTAGAGGGCAACTGGATAACTCTGTTTCCTCGATGATATTCTTATTGTGCACGCGTTCTTGTGTGCTAGTAAATATGTCAAACACGTGCTTTATGGGACACGTGATGCTTTTATATTGTATGTAAAAGCAAAGTTTGCGCGAATCCTATTTGATAAAAATTCCGATTTTGCAAAAAATCTATACGAGATATAAGTATGTCGAAATTGAATCGGACGTTCCTTGAAAACTTGTTAAAGTGCCTTCGTGGAAACATGCGTTTCGGCTTAGTGATAGAAAACTTTTTAATATCAAATGAATAACCAACAACACCGTCACCGGTCACACGCGAATAGTGTTAATTGTATAAAAGTTGAGCAACAGTGTACATAATGCAGCGGACGTGACTTATAATAATCGTGTTTTCTGGAGCAGAAATAATCTGCACGTATATTAGTAGAAACTTCTTTGCCGAAAAGTTTGTATTCAGGTTTTCGCGATTTCCTAGATGATTTAGCGAATGTATGCCGGAGTTCTTCTAATTAGCTTTCAAGTCTGTTATAGTTATAATGGCTCCTTAGCTGGTTTCGTTTTTAACAAAATTCTCAACGCCAGTCGGACCCGGTCGTGTTTTAATTACAACATACCGGATTAAAAGCTCGTTTTACATCCTTAATTGCATTCTGAATAAGGCGGTATAAGCGTTTTCGTCGAGGTCAGAGATCTTCGCGGACTAATTACCAGTGAACGCGCATTTAGCAAATAATGAACATCCAATGAGAATAAGAGAACGCTGTGAAATCATACCATCAATGTCTTATAATGCTTTATTAAATTAGATTTCTTATTGGAGTAAAATCTCACCCGCAGAAGTGAGAGAGAGATGGACTAAAGCCAAAAATTTTATATATATTGAAGAAAAGATCATTCATACAGAAATTGATAATTAAAGTATTCAATATTTAATTTTTAGACATTTTTTAAAACATAGTCTATCTCTCCCGGAATTAGCCCGTTTCATACAAATAAAAGAAAAAACTACTGGATTCTCTTAAGTATTATTGATTAACTTACCATTTGGACCAAGAGTACCAATGAACAATTTTAAGAAAATATCGTACAAAATGGTTTGTACCATCATCTAAGAGATTGTTGAGAAGTTTGTATCTGTTCTCAAAATGAGAAAAAAGAGCGAGTACGAAAGAAGATGAGATGTTTGGCTGATCTGCGTTGAATGAAATTCAGCCTCGTTGTAGATCGGTGGAATGCACATTTCTCCGGGTAATTGTTCACGATACATCATTGTGTTCGGATATACGCACACACACAATGGACACGCAGAATCGCGAAGTGCAATAATCGTACACGCTTTGTGCGCGAGAATCAGCATCTACCGCAACAGCTCGAGTCGCTTAAGTAAACCTGTAGTCAGCCGTAATCAATGATCTATGACGCATTTAATCATCGCTGATTTGAACGCATAGTTACCTTATGGTGTGAATACTCAACGAGATGAAACATCAGTAACAATGTACGATATATTGATATGATGAAGTAGATATTTTTGTTGTTACCATTATATGCTGATGGTTTAATTAAACTACTGGTCTTTAATGGTTTTGTGAAACAGCCATAGTAAGATAATATCAATCACTTGAATTGTCAAATCTTTTCTAAAGCTCTCACAACCCGTTCGATGCTTTCCTGACCGATTCGGTAGTTTAACTAGATGTTTAATGCTCCAGAAACTTAATCAAAACTCTCATTGCGACTTTTGAAAAGCATTAAGATGAATATCCCGCCGTTCCTTTCATTGGGAAATCCAATTGACTATATTGATCTCGTGCTTCGTCATGTTCGACTTATTCTTATTCTTTTTAATTTCCTGCAAGCTAATACACAGCTGAAGATAAAATTTTAGAAATCGTATCAGTTTTTTTTTCTCATTTTATTGTAACGCTTAGTAACATACATGAATATATAGATACATACATTCGCGTATTTTTTAGACATTTTTTAAAACATAGTCTATCTCTCCCGGAATTAGCCCGTTTCATACAAATAAAAGAAAAAACTACTGGATTCTCTTAAGTATTATTGATTAACTTACCATTTGGACCAAGAGTACCAATGAACAATTTTAAGAAAATATCGTACAAAATGGTTTGTACCATCATCTAAGAGATTGTTGAGAAGTTTGTATCTGTTCTCAAAATGAGAAAAAAGAGCGAGTACGAAAGAAGATGAGATGTTTGGCTGATCTGCGTTGAATGAAATTCAGCCTCGTTGTAGATCGGTGGAATGCACATTTCTCCGGGTAATTGTTCACGATACATCATTGTGTTCGGATATACGCACACACACAATGGACACGCAGAATCGCGAAGTGCAATAATCGTACACGCTTTGTGCGCGAGAATCAGCATCTACCGCAACAGCTCGAGTCGCTTAAGTAAACCTGTAGTCAGCCGTAATCAATGATCTATGACGCATTTAATCATCGCTGATTTGAACGCATAGTTACCTTATGGTGTGAATACTCAACGAGATGAAACATCAGTAACAATGTACGATATATTGATATGATGAAGTAGATATTTTTGTTGTTACCATTATATGCTGATGGTTTAATTAAACTACTGGTCTTTAATGGTTTTGTGAAACAGCCATAGTAAGATAATATCAATCACTTGAATTGTCAAATCTTTTCTAAAGCTCTCACAACCCGTTCGATGCTTTCCTGACCGATTCGGTAGTTTAACTAGATGTTTAATGCTCCAGAAACTTAATCAAAACTCTCATTGCGACTTTTGAAAAGCATTAAGATGAATATCCCGCCGTTCCTTTCATTGGGAAATCCAATTGACTATATTGATCTCGTGCTTCGTCATGTTCGACTTATTCTTATTCTTTTTAATTTCCTGCAAGCTAATACACAGCTGAAGATAAAATTTTAGAAATCGTATCAGTTTTTTTTTCTCATTTTATTGTAACGCTTAGTAACATACATGAATATATAGATACATACATTCGCGTATTCGTACATATGTATTAAATTATTAAAAGTTCTAAAACAGAATCCAACGTTTAGACACTATAGTTCTTCATTTGGTACCGTTTCCAAAGTTCAACATCGCACCATCTGAATGGGTTGTTAAGATACATACTTTCATAGGCTTTGTATACAGGTTGTCCCAGAAAAAAGTGTTAAAGCCGAAAAGACTCAGGCTTGTTGCTCAGAAACACTTACAGAATCACCTCTCTTTGGCTCTAATAAATTTTCTGGGACACCCTGTATATGTATAGGCAATAAAAGTGATATTGAAGAAAGGCTATACATATACGTACAGAGTAAATAAATAAAATTGTCGCTTAAAATAACTTAATAACTTACAGATTCTATGTAAACGTTGTGAAGGAATGAATGATCATTTATTACAACGCAAAAATCCATTTATCCATTAAGTCTTGTTAAACACGAGAATTTTGTTATAAAATAGAATCAAATATTAATATTATTTTGACCTAAATTTTTACGCATCGTATTGCAATCTGTACATTTCTGTGGATCGGATTGCAATTCATTATTAGTATAATTCGACGATTTTTAGATAAAAAGAGAAAGAAAGATTCATATCGCATATTGTGTGTTCGCGTTCCATATGCCCCGGTATGAATTCATTTTTCTCGCTTTGTTATATTTTTCCCTTGCTTCGTTAGAACCGGGTTGACTCGTTTTCGCTTCGTTGGGTTGAAGTAGGCTTCGCGGTACGCGATGACACATACGTGTGTGTCCATATGTATGCATGCGTACGAACATGTTTTAACGTGTAACGCTCGTAAAAGTAATTTACCACGCCTCTAGAAGACCCTGCACTCGGCCTACATTTTCCGGCACTTTTGATGAAGTTGGATATTCGCGAACGCCTATACGTTTATACCTGCGTACATATTTACAACTCTAAATTGTTATGGCCAGGTCAGCTCTCGTCGAATCGATCGACGCATCCGACGACAGGCTCTAGAGTACGCACGAGGTAACATAAATTATTATCAGTTGTTCAAATCGATAGAGCCGATAAAAATACTGTACTTTCGCTATCTTGTATCTACAATTCACACGTAGCGCACGTTCTTATTTTTCACAGTCACATGCACTTCGAAATCGGTTTTAATTCTTTATGCAAGACGTGAAAGTGCATAAGATGATCAACATTAATTTTTGATTCGTTAAAGAACATGATGAAACGATCAGAGACTGAAGAAGGAAAGATGCACTTCGGGAAAATATATGTTTTAACGAGAACATTTCATATCTATGCACTGGCAAGAATGGTGCTCTCTTTTACAAAAACATTTCGTTGTAATTTGTCTTATCTCCGAAATGATCGATAAATCGACTTCAAGAAGTGGAATCAGCGGCAGTTTGCTTTCCACAGGGAAACTTGCCTCTTTTCGTGGTAATAGTCGAATGTTTTTACAAAAAGGACACTCTTTTTTCATCCGAGTTGGTGGCTGCTTAGAAGCACGATGCGAGAAAAAGAAAATGGATAACGCTCGAAGGAACATTCTCAAAGAAAAACTCTCATTTTCTACGAAACGCGAAAAGGTTTTCCGACAACGATGAAATCGTACGTTGGTTGCCCGCTTGCGTTTGAAAACGTTTTGAAAAGGTACACAGAAACATACGACAAAGAGCCCATTTCCTTTTCGGGTCAGTGGAGGGCATTTCTATCGTTACATATATAGAACACTTAAAATACAATAGATTCCACATTAAAACACTGACAAAGAAGAGACTCGATAAATAAACGTGGCAATTCAAATTGTAAGACAATCACCATATTAAGAAGCCTTACGCTATTTATGATTTGGGGAAACACTTCCTGTCCTATTAAGGATGTATTGGCTATACAGTCAATCCCAAAAGTTTATGCACTTTAGAAACGCATTTTTTAAAAAGAAATCAGACGTCGGAAGAACATTGCTAATAATAAACAACAACAAAAAATTTTCGATTTTTCCGAGATTTTTCCAAGGGGTACCCCCTTCAATTTCTTCCAAATTTTCGTTTTTGGCCAATAACTCCCAAACCGTTGGACATACGGAAAAATTGCATATGACCTTTCTTGTAGAGGACTACGAAATCTACAATTTCCATGTAAAAATTTTTCGTTAGCATCGATAGTTAACGAGTAATTTGCAAAAAACTGCTTTTTCGTTTTTCGTCAATAACTCGTTAAATATTGATGCTAGCGAAGAATTTTTATACAGAAATTGTAGACCTCGTCGTCCTCTACAAGAAAGGTCTTATACAATTTTCCCGTAGATTCAACGGTTTAGGAGTAATTA
>NW_017138136.1:256020-259898 GCF_001652005.2 Ceratina calcarata | reverse complement strand
TAATTACTCCTAAACCGTTGAATCTACGGGAAAATTGTATAAGACCTTTCTTGTAGAGGACGACGAGGTCTACAATTTCTGTATAAAAATTCTTCGCTAGCATCAATATTTAACGAGTTATTGACGAAAAACGAAAAAGCAGTTTTTTGCAAATTACTCGTTAACTATCGATGCTAACGAAAAATTTTTACATGGAAATTGTAGATTTCGTAGTCCTCTACAAGAAAGGTCATATGCAATTTTTCCGTATGTCCAACGGTTTGGGAGTTATTGGCCAAAAACGAAAATTTGGAAGAAATTGAAGGGGGTACCCCTTGGAAAAATCTCGGAAAAATCGAAAATTTTTTGTTGTTGTTTATTATTAGCAATGTTCTTCCGACGTCTGATTTCTTTTTAAAAAATGCGTTTCTAAAGTGTATAAACTTTTGGGATTGACTGTATAGCCAATACATCCTTAATTCTAATTATAATGTCGTGCATTGTTAAGTAACTGAACATATACTTCACAATACATTATTTGGGACCACACGTTTATTTGTATTGGCCAATCTTTGGTCGTAATTGTTTCATTGTTCTTCGATGAATACATATAATCCAAACATGATTCTCTTTACCAAGGCGATTAAATTAACCGTTCAAGTGAACAATGACTGTCGAAATGTTTGGCCGATGCTTGTAACATCCGATGGAGACCAACAAATGGTACATACCTATATCTATTCGAAAGGCTGCAGCGACGCAGGGTTTATATCGCGTATAAATGCACGTGTATGCGCGATGATTGCGTGTTCACGCCGGGGACTTTCATGCACAACGGGAATGATTGAGAGGGTCGGTCGCGAAGGTAGGCGTGCAGCTGACATGACGTTTCACTGAATATCGGGTTTTGCCCACTGAAAAGCGACGCGACGTGCACAGGTGTGTGTACAAACTTTGGTGACAAAAGCGTCCGACAGAGAGACAGATTCTATCTAAAGTCGACGTTTAGTGATGCATTAACTTAGCCTACTTCCGTGCTGAATCTCAGATTCCGACGTTTCCAACAGTAGAAAAAAATTGGATAATCATTTAGAAGTTTCAACACCATATTTTTAATACGTTGTCGAGGACGAGGTTATAAACAACTATTTCTTACACATGCACGATTTCTGAAGTTCTTTCAGTCAAACTTCGTTCGTGTATTCATGAAAATAAGACTAAAAATGTATGTGTAGGAAGAGATTGTTTATAATTACGTCCCAGAAACATACTAAAATTGATCTTGAACCCCAAACTTCTGAATGATTACCAAAAATGGATGTACACTGTATTTCATAACTGTAGAATCAATAAAAAAATATCCCGTTCTCGTATATGTACATCCAACTGATTGTATTTTGGCTGCACATGCACATCGCTTGCCATACGCTACTACCAGCGTATGTGCAGCCAGATTAGAATGATTTACGTATTGGAAAAGATTTCAGTTTCGTTATAAAGTTGGGTATATGTAAATTCTTATAAAATATATCATGTTATTAATATTTTATCTCTTCAGATGGAAAGACTTACAAAAAATTACACTTTCCTTGAAAGGAAATAAAATTTCACAAAACCGTTTTAAGAAAGCGATGCAAACGAGACAACTGTGAATAGATACCTTCAAGCTTATTTTATTGATTGTCGACATGCACTGCTTTCGATGGATTCAAAAGTTCACTGTAACTTCGTACGGCTGCGTAATCAGGTTTCTTCCTTAAAAACGATTCCGATAAAATTGACGACAACTGCGCGATTGATAGAACCATTTGCAACTGGATCAACCATAAATTTTACACCCTCAAATGCTCCCGCGGCGAGACCCTTTCATCGATTCTTCTTTTTTACCGAATTGATACTGTTGGTGTTACTCAAAATACAGACTTCGAGATTCTACCTTTACAGATTTACTAGTCACCTTTACAAATATTATCAGGCATAATAATAATAACCAAAATATATTATTGAGTAATTAATCCTCATTTGTTAATTTATTTACATAAGAAGTCGCTGATAGGATTTACCCCACAGCTCAACAATGCAGGACTAATAAACCTGGCCTCTGCAGCTATTCATCGTCCTCGTTAAGGGTTAATTAATAATTCTGCTGGCAGGATCGGATGTACAAGTTCCCATGTATAAACTTCCGGATCGAAGCGCGTTAGTACGTGATTAGGCCTTTGATTCTCATTCTCTCATTGATCATGCTTCCGTTTGCCGTCAATGTTACTTCGCGTAGCTTGATACGACGCAACGAGACGGAAGTTTGGTCGTCGTGCTTCGCTGATGCACGATTTCATACGTCTCTGAAGTGGAAAACTTTGATGAGTTTGAATCTTTAGACTATGTAACGTACTCTAGTGCCAGTGAAATTTGAGAAATATCATTTTCCATAATATAGGTTGAAGTTAAGGAAAGTGTAATAGGTGATCAAATATTAATATTGACAATATCTAAACGGGGTAGGCACGAAAATTTCAAAGTCTATCCTCATATGGCTGGTTCTATTAGGGTCGTGTCGAAAAATTTCAGCGCAACCGAACACATTCTCCGAATCTGTCAATACTGTAACTTGGGTTTCAGGTATACATATGTATATATTCTGAAGGGTGTATAAAAGCAGGAGACATCAATGATCTCCAACATTTTTTCGGAGCTCGCTGGGTCAAGGAGAAAAATTTTGGATGAAGCCCCCTATTGGCTATTTAGTTTCAAGTACTTTCCGGAGCGTTTTAATTAACGACAAAAATTTTTTACACGGTCTGCTACGTTGTTGATTCCACTTACAGGGTACATACTACGTAGATTGAAATAGTAATACTTTTTCCATGATAATAAAGATTGTAGGATAGTTTCTTATATTAGTGACTCATAGATGTTACTTCATAAAACAAAACTTCTGTTACGGGGGTGAAATCGAAATGGTTTCGTCCATTGCTGTGAAGGGATTTCGAAATCCGGTAATGTCGATCCGTACTAGTTCGGGTCGTTGGTTCCGCGCGGAAACTTTCTTGTTCCGGAGCTGGTTTCTCTTTCCTTCGGAGCGAAATGTATTTCATGATTTCACGGAAGCCAACCAAATCCTTCGAACTTACTGGGATTTATACTTGACGCGGTCGGACGCGTACCTGACTGCCTCAGCCACGATTAAAACCCGGGGACTGGATTAGAAAAGGTTGCCTACGAATTTCAAACTTTCCTGCATGCACAAAACTCTTCTAAAAAAACCGTGGTTTTTCTTACAAGTAATAGCAATAGAATTAGTAAATGTTTTATAAGTATTTGATAGAAGAGAAAACACTATTACATATACATATGCAGACGATAGTTAATTATAAACATTATAATCTTCGCCTCTCTTTCCACCATTTACATCGAGGTTCTGACTAACTAGCAACTCATTTCCGGAACGGGCAGTGCAGGTGAATTCAAGATAATGCAGGCTCTGCTGCTCCTAATTGCAGCCACCATTTCGAAGTTCGTTAACGGATGCGTTAGCCAGGAAAGAGAGAGATAGAGGAAGGGTGGTAGAAAGACATTTTAAGCTCGCCAAAATTTGCATTTGTTTCTGAATGAGGCTGGATGCTGTAATAGTAGACTTACATTTCCGGTCTGATAGCGTCCTTGGATCAGGGTTACGTTTCCGGTTCATTATATATCTCGGACCAAAAGTTTGGTATTCTTTCCTGCATTATATTCATTTAAAAGTTCCTACTAGTATCCTTGTCATTTAAGGATGTATTGGTTATACAGTCAATCTCAAAAGTTTATGTACCTTAGAAAAACGTATTTCCTATAATTAAAAAGAAATCAGACGTTGGAAGAACAATGCTAATAATAACTAGTGCTAAGAGTAACTA
>NW_017138136.1:248290-254314 GCF_001652005.2 Ceratina calcarata | reverse complement strand
GTTGACGAGTTATTGACGAAAAACGAAAAAACAGTTTTTTGCATATTACTCGTTAACTATTAACGCTAGCGAAAAAGTTTTATACAGAAATTGTAGATCTTATCGATCTCTACAAGAAAGATTCTTGCACTTTTCCCGTAGGTCCAACAGTTTGGAAGTTATTGGCAAAAAACGAAAATTTCGCAAAATGTGAAGAGGTACCCCTTGAAAAATCTCGAAATATATTCTAAAAAGTGTAAAAGATTCCAGACTTTTTAGGCTTGTATTTCCTCAAGTCAGTTATTTCTTCCAACTTCGCGCGTGCACACCAAATACCAGAAAGTTTTCTTTGGGTTACTGCTGATTACCATAAAAGTACATGCAAATTTTAAATCATTATAATTTTTCAAAAAAACCCATGAATTGATTTAAAATTTTGCAGGTAGCTTTTTAATAGTAATAGGAATCTATAATAACAAATTCAAGATGTTAGCATTGTTTAAGTATATAGCCTATACATCCTTAAACTAGCTCAATTCTTTTCGATCGTACTATTTATTTATATACTTTCGAATGTTTATCGGCTCCCTGAAACGTAGAATGCAAAATTACGCTTTAGCGATAATATAGTACGTCGACATATTTTTATTTCAAGTTTTTATACATATACATACATGTTCGTCACTCTGATTCGTCGCAGTTACCTTGAAATCATGTCGGCCATCTCAAATTTCTGCAATCTCGCAATCAGTTAATCAACTCTTTCACCCTTGTTTCATGATACGTCGTTTCAACGACAGCGGAATTTAAAGTAAGCTGAGTTTTGGGGAGCAATGATCGAATCCATATGGGAGAGATACAAGAGAGAGTGGATGCATCTAGTAAGGGCGTAAATTAATTTTACCGTTCCAAATTGAGATCAGACCGGAGCTATTTCCGATTTTGGCGAAGGAGGCCACGATAGATTCGGTTTCCTGTCCAACGAAACGAAGTGCGAGATTGACCTATTGGTTAGAATCCTTGCCCCTCCGCGCGTGTTCCCAGTTGCCTCTTTAATTAACTCGATTTGGTGGCACAGTCATGTCAGAATAAATAAAATTGCGGCGACATCCTGCCTGCCTCGTGGACGTTGCTTGTCGTGAAAATTGCGGAAACGTTGGAAAATTGAGTGGCCACAGCAACTATCGATTTGCATCTCGAAAGCTACGAGTTCTAAATTTCTATTAAATTCGTTACCTTTACTTTATTAAGATACTTAATTTATTTATCGCTTTAAATATTCTTTTTATATCTTATAAAGTGAAAGTGAATTGAACTTGTGGAAATCACGCAACGTGAGTACTTAATATTAAAATTTATTATTCTTTCGTTATATTAATTATTATCATACTATTAATACATGATTTTATTCATGATCTGAGGTATAAATGAATTCGTATAACATTGAATTTATTTAAGACTTTCAATGGCTTTCCTGTAAACTTAAACCTCGTTTAACAATGTTCTTAGTCGCATCTATCAACACTAAAAGTTACTGTTATTATTAGTGTCCGTCATTTTGAAAGAAATCCACCAGTATTCCTTCTTTGATAGAAGCATGCATCTTTCTAAGCTCGATTCTCTCCGTTAACCGATCGACAAACTGCGGTTCCTTTGGTCCGTTTACAGAAATTCCGAGCGGCGGGTATTATTGTTGGGATTGAATCTCTTGAGGCGAACAGAACCAAGAGAAACTCATTCGATCGCTCCCCTTGGCAACTCTTGATTAATTGCGGACCGTTCAATTTAATTTCACCATAATACCGCCTGTTGATACAACTCGCGCGATAGTGTTTTCCTTTTGCTTCCAATGACATCCGACACTGGTTCTAGAAACAAAGAGAAGAGCAGGAAACACGAGACGGAACAGGAAACGAGAGAGGCCGTATTTAATATCGAGCATACTGCATACATATATACGAGAAAGTGCGCAAACGGTTGTAGATTTTACTAAAAAATAAAAATTACAATACAAAAGAGTATACAGGTTTGTGTTACATTGTACTTATATTCCCTGTTTAATTATTTGATTGAGATATTTTACGTATTTTAGTAGTTTTGATTACATTTTTATTCATATCTCATATTTGTAATTTCATTTAATTTTCGCATTTCAAATCCACGCCTAATTTTAACAATTACAGATATTTTGCCTATTAATATAATGGACCATTTTGTTCACCAACAACGGAACGTAATATTAACTCCAAAATAAATGGAAAACAGGAAAATGTTCTAATAGAATAATAACTAACAGAGGCCGCATTTAATATCGAATATAACGTAGGATAATGTCTGTGCACGGTGGGATAGACGTTCAACTGTATACGTGCGTATGTCTGGGAACTTGACTAATTACATCGCGGCGGTTGATCGACGTGCATATGTACGTGTCGCGCAATTTCCTCTTGGGGAAGTTGCGGTGGATTTGATTCTCAGTTGAACGAGATGCGTTTCGTTCGAGAACCAGCCTATATATCTTGTTATACCTTCTTGCGTTACCTGCTTTTTTCTCTCATTTCCTCTTTGACTTTTCTGTTAACTCCTGTTTTTTTTTTCATTTTTATTACGTTTTCTCGCAAATTCTTTTCATCTATTCAGCCAGCGCTTCCTTATTTTATCCCGTTGACAAGTTTTATTTCTTTGTCCCCACCCCAACCCCGTGTTTCCTTTTTACCATTCTAACAGCAGTGTTCGCAATTTCATTTCCCCCTTGTTCCTGCATCTTCGCATCACTGTTCTCAGTTCCTGTCTTAATTTCTTTTTATCTGCCAGCCATTGTCAACATCTTCTCGTTCGTTTTTCTTTCTACCTTTCATCAGGTTTAAATAAGTTCAAGTATTTCTTATTCCCACTACGAATTACGGAGACAGAAACGATGTCCGTAAAAATTGCTCTGTGCACTCGTGACCTTTCTTTATGCCACGATGGTTTGTTTTATGAATCATGTATGATGTCGTCTCTGAAAATCATCGGTTGAGTCGTTTTAATACCTTCGGAATATTGTTTGCGGAGAACGTAGATTGCCTGACGCGCTTAGATACTACGCTATGTTAGAGACCCGTCGCGTCGCCTTTGATCTAATAATAACATTCGATTTAATATATTCACATTTTTTCTTCATATTGCTGATACGCATAGAACAATTAATTCACACCTTATAATTAAACTGCAAATTTTTATGCAAAATGAAACATTTATGGTATCAGTTTAAAAGATGTTTTAGGTCAACGCTTTCTTTAATATTCAATCCTTTCAATGCCAGTGTCGAATGTAATCGTCGTCCACATATCAATCAATGAATATCATCGCCGATTAATATTGAAAAAAAACTGAGTGAAAATTAAAACATTGGCGATGTTTTTTAATGGGGTGTTCCATAAAATCGCGTTATCATAAACTATTTTATTATAAAAATTGCAGAAATGGAAGTGAAAGTAAAAGGCCGTCGTATTCTCGTTGAACAATAGCTAATGCACGTTCGTCATGTCGCGATCGTGAACGGTCAGGGGTTCAAGCTTCGCTTTGCATAGAAATTACGCATAGCACACGAGAGGGCAGTAAAATTAAATGAAGGGTAATTTGGACGTTGGAACGTTTTATGCTTCAATTTTGTCTGCATCGATCTCTTAGAGAATGGCTTTCGAATGGTGTTGTTCAACAAAGATAATCGCTGGCCACTCAAAATGTTTAAAACAATTAATTCTTCCACGCTAAGCATCGGTCAATAATCATGTACTGTTTGTTCTTATGCTTATCTGGAATTTTAGGAGAATATTTAATGTACTTTGTTGGGACAAATTTCTTTTTCTGCTGATAAAAAAAAATACGATTTCATTTACTTCTATGATTTCCATTTGAGAATTATGACATTTATTTATGAGTGAACATTGTTTTTAATGCTAATTAAACTCTGTTCGCAGTCGAGTTTCTTTTTATTATTTCTTTAAGGATAAACAGTTACTTTAAACAGAAAGGCCATCTTTAAAAATTCAGCTATACGATAACAATGGTGTGTGAGTGTGAGAAGAATAATAAGTATCCTGAATGGTCACCGTGTCGTGGATTGTAGAAAACAAAGTTTTAAAGAGCAGAACTAGGAAGACTGAGTCCATGAAAAGTTTTCAAACAAGAGTACCAGTAAGAGTTCTCCAGCAAGAAAGAATATACATAAACACACGAGAGATGATTTTCTGTAAGATTGTTCGTGACATTTTCAAAAGTGACGGGCATCAGATTCGCATTATTACTTCTTCTCATGTAAAAGAAATACGCTTGTTGTCACATCGGAGAAAGTAATGGGCGAGTTTGTAAAATTGAGAGCTGTGACAAATTTCCGGCAACACGTGCGTGTCTCGGACGCTTATCGCGTTAAAAAGTGAAACGTGAATGTGGCGGATTTCCGTTGCCAAAACGAAAGAACTTCGTGACTGGCTTTCTTCCAGGCCGTTATAAGCGATTATTTAGAGAAACATAGGACAATATTATTCGCTGAGATGGCACACAGCAATGTGGCCTTCACGTGTTTTTGCCAGATGCCACCGTGAGACTAACAAAATTGAGATTTAGTACTCGTGGTGCAAACACTTTTCATTATGATAAACAAAGATTTTCAGTATTCAGTATATTAAGATTTCATAATAGAATCAAACACATGGAACTCTGATTAATCGTTGAATTAATTTGTTATTTCGTTGAAGCAGTGCCGCTTTAAATTTAATTTGACGCAATAAACACGTCATTATCGAGAACTGAATTATCGGAAAACAACATGGTTCTTCGGATAACAAATAAAGTAAATTGTTGGAAGACGGCGTACTTCATTGAATAATAAATAATCGCGTTCTGTAATTAAGGCTGAAATTGTAGCGCGCAATGTTCTTGCTGCCGATTGGCAGCTTGCCATACGCGTCAAAAACAATTAAAATTTAAAACATTCTCGATAACGGATAATGTAAACCGAATGTATGTGATCGTGATGTGTAGAATCTGAGTGGCCGTTCGTGATTTAAAGGCTGTTGATTTATCAATATAGTTCTGAAATTATAACAAATACACGACTTTCATTAAAAATAATTATTACCATTGTATTGTTTTTGTTACATCCACGTTGTGTATTTCTGTCACTTTTCCATTTGCAATAGAAATGTAATCATTACTTTCTTTCGGCATTATTTTTATTGAATTGCGCCCTTGTTGAAACGATAATATTAATTTGGTATCAACTACCAAATGTTTCCCGACTGCTGAATTAATTCAGGTCGCGAAATTATTTCAATACGTAACAAAAATATTTTACTTTCACGTAGTCCAAACAAATTGTTGATGATGCATTTCAGTCAAAAATATATTATATAAATATATTGGCAATGTGTAAATATTATATTGTTTCGTAGAAAATCTTTCTAACGCTTGAAGAATTGGCTAACAAAATTCTAAATAATAATTCCCCCTCCCGTGACTCCGATCCCATTAAAAAAACATCCTTGAATCTCTTCCCCTAGGGGGGTGACGATCCTCTACTCACTCTTCTCACCCCTGGCAAGTGTCACCCATCGATCCACTGATCCAGCCCATTTGCATCCTTACGACCCTATTATCGAACGATCGCCCGTATCGAAATCCGGAAGCGAGCAGATAAAAAAGCTGCTGGAAGCTCGGGCTCTCCGGTCCTCTAGTGCTTTTTCTCCCTCTCGCCATTAAAAAGAATAAAACAGTGCGAAACGTTTACCTTGAGGATGTGAAAAAGGAAAAACAGGCGAAGAAATAGTATTTTTCAGTTACTGCTAATTAACTTGTATCTGGATAATATATTTCGAGGTGTGTCGTGAAATAATTATGTCGTAGACTAGATGATAAAAAAAATGAACAGAAATCATTTTATGTAGGAATATATAGACAATATGTTTCATACATATGTTCAATGTTTCGTGGAAGATATTAATATAAAAAAGAAAATGTCAAATAGTATAAAACGTCAAAGATTACATGACGCAATACAAATAT
>NW_017138136.1:245749-246550 GCF_001652005.2 Ceratina calcarata | reverse complement strand
TTTCAACTGTCTTTCACATGATTTAACATTTTTCGGATAATTTCTTTTATTTGTAGTAATTCATTTCCATATTTAATTTTCAGTCCATTGTCAGAATTACGTATTTATGGGATGACCTAATATCACTTTGCAAATGATTTCGCTAGGGGCGCGAATCGAATTCAATAACAGAGTAACTGTAAGGCGAAAATTGGACACTAGCATTAAGCGGTATCGTTAACCGGTAAATATAATTATTAGTTGCGGTAGTTCGATACGAATTAATAAGCTTACAATTAATATCGCGCGTTAAATCGGCTGACCTGTTATTGGCTATCGGCTCAAGCAATTGCCGCGTTGCACTGTTGAAAATTTCTGTCCACTCCGTTTGGTGTCACGATTTTCGTGCACATGTTATTATTGAATGTTAGATAGAAAGTAAAGTTCTGAAATTATATTTAATAAATAGTGCAGAATTTAGAGAAGACTGACTGAGTATAGTATAATTATTTTATTAAATTACTTTTGAGTAAATGATGCATAATAGAAATTCTTTTAGGAAATACATATTTAAATACGTCATTTATTATTTGAACCGTGCATCATGTAATGAGTCTGAAAGATTGATACTCCATCAGCCGTGATAAATCAAGACGTAGTTCACATACCAAGTGAAAAAGTGACTAAAGCCCCTCAATAAATCAATCTGCATCCTGATTGATTGTAAAATATCATGCGAAACGAGGAAGTCAATTTTCCTTTATAGCTTTCTGTAATGACATTCACTTCTGGAAAATACATATACAGAAAATTGAAGAGTAA
>NW_017138136.1:242703-244295 GCF_001652005.2 Ceratina calcarata | reverse complement strand
GATATGAATAAAAGTTTTTAAAAATTCATCAGTATAAGCAACAGGCATACGTTTACATTTACAAAAGTCATATAAAACTAAATACATGAAACTCGTATTAATAAAATTATGTAATTCTCTTTGATATAACTAAGACTCCGTCATGTATTATAACCAAAATGAATTGTGATGGTTTATCTGAAATAAATAGAGCATATAAATTCAGACGAAACAAAACAGAAAGTAATAAAGATCCTTTCAGGGAATAGATGAGGCACATAAATCAGCTGGAAGAAAAAATTGTTCAAAGGTCAGTTCGAGCATGATTGATAAATCGGGTGGTATCGAGCGGAACGAATCTTCGCGTCATCCAGGAAAATAAAGAGAAGGTCGACGGATGATCGTTTCACGTAAAGCCTCGCCCCAGGAACAAAGGGATCTGGTAAAGGCGTTGTCCGTCGAGGTTAAGTCGACATGACCGAGGGGATGAATGAAAATTTGCGGCTTGGATTCATTGAACGTTGTTCGGTTTTCACTATCGTTTCACCTCGTTTGATCGAATTCCGTGAACACCACGGGCTATTGAATGAAGATAGCAGGAGAAAAGCGTCGTGATGCACATGATCCAAAAATAAGCCATTGGAGTTTGTTTTATAAAAACTGGCCAGAATCTGTATTGTATCATTTACTAACTTCATTTGTATCATATAATAACGCTAAATACATACATCTAAAAAATATTATAGTTTCAATTTGTTGTTCATACTTTAGACTTTACTATTTTTTGTCAACTACATTCCTTGTTGAAAAATATTAATTCTTCATCGCAGAAAATTGGTAATTTACATCTGCTTTATGGTAAAATTCAATGAAATAAAAAAGATAATAACAAAATAGAGAGCCAACAGGAATAAAAAACTCACCAGAAGAAACGAAGAGAATAAATGAACGAGAACTGCAATATCATAAAACGAAAAGTTGTGTGCTACCCAACAGTGCTATTCCATCAAATCGCTTCAAATCTGATAACGTCCGTGCACCAGTGGCACTAGAGTGAATGTAAAATTAAGTTGTAACCTTTGAATTTAAGAATAAAAGAAAATAAAAGTAAAAAAAGCAGGAAGTAAGAGAAAGATCATTTTCTTTTGACATACATATAAAAAATGTAGATATGGCAACAAAAATGGAAAGGAATTCCTGAGAAAAGGGAATTAGAAGAATGATAAAGGGCTCGTGAAGGAGGTGGACAGGGAAACACTGTGCATTAGAAACCGCTGAAGGCGAACAAGAAAATACCGTACAAGGGGAGAAGCAGAAGTATTTACGCGGCGGGGGTTGCACGAGAGGAAGAGAATGGCGGAGGCAGAGAGAAACTCGCACACAGTTTTGGAGGGTTGCCGGATATTGATCCCCGGCCGGGAAGTTAAAGCCGGACCTCAAATTCTGCAAAAGGACCACGTTTTATGTTCTTTCTCGCCGCTTTTCTCTTTCGTTTCTTATTAACTCATAGCGTAGCGCAACGTTATTGCTTCTATATTGTGTTAATGAGTTTCAGCCTTTCTTATAAAGTTTTTTTATCTAATCCTGATCGCATAAAGCTTTCCTAGAGTATT
>NW_017138136.1:239071-240736 GCF_001652005.2 Ceratina calcarata | reverse complement strand
AAGGAACGATTCGCACTATATGAAAGTTGTAAATATTTAATGTCATGTAAAACAAACTTTAATAATAAATATAGAATTTGATTATGGTTTTATTTTTCGATTAAAAATACTTTAGAATAAAATATTTGTTCACGTCTATATCAAACGTTAAACACTGAGGGACACATCTTTTATTAAAATCCAGATTATATTTGTTTAACCAGTATTCAGTCAAGCACTTTAATTATTCAGTTATTGTTGAAATTGATTCTGATATGGAAAACTCGACGAGAGAATGTCATACACATGTTAAAAAGAAGATTTAGAACCTGCGAATACATCAGATAATTAATACCAGAATATACGCTACGTAAAACGACATAAATAATTAAAATACCCTTACAAAATAAAATCTAAAACCGTGATGAGCAGTATAATATTATTTGCCAACGCATGGCATTAGTGGAAGATAACATTTGATTATTGAATTCTAGCCGAAAGAAGACAAAATGATCAGGAGTCGAATATATTTCGCATAATACAAGTTTCATAATATTCTTAAATTATTGTTAACTACAGACATAAGTAGAAGCTAGCACGTGAATGGAATTAAGTATGGAAATACTTTAAAGAATGAAGATTGTATCTTTTTAGTTCACTGAAACCTTTTTTTTACCATCGCATCACGTTGCGTCATTCTGTGATGACTAGTGAAAATAGGCCTTTAAATTCAGGGATTGCGTTTCCTAAGAGTCGTCTGTCATAATTACCGTTTTTGTCGGAACACGCATAAACGCTATACCTTGTTATAATTAACCTAATTACGTCTCGTGGTACAGTCGCATTGTCTCGCGACACCTTTCGAAGATGCCTTTCATTTCATTTTCTACTGCAGCCTTTCTCCTCGGTTCGTTAATCCTTTGATTACAAAAGAAAGTCTAATTTCACTCATTTTACAAAATTTGACCAGATCGTTATCTCATTACGCTTCTCTAATCTTTTTTAAACTTCGTTAGCTTTTTGCGCACGTAATATACAAACGTTTCTCCATTCTTGAGGTTTTCCATGTTTCTTTTATTGAAAGACGATCGAAGAAAGAAAAGAAAATATTTATATTTTTAAACAAAGTTACGATATGGATTACAGTTATACGCACAATTTACAATTATTAAATATTGAGTTAATCGTAAATTCTTTATGAATCGTTTCGAACTTGATAGAATTTTATGGGGGCCCAGTTAATTTTGACAAATTAATGGAGAAGTCATGACCAGCTTGCTAACGCCGGTTAATTCATTGAATCTCAGCGGAATCCTCTTAATTCGATAAATTATCCTGGGTTCTCCAATGGATTAACCCGAGAAGTTCCAACGTTCGTTCGTTTCGGTTTGAAAATTGAATTCGTTGCTCGGATATTCCAGCTTAATGGCTGACCACACGGGGTTTCGTTCTACTTGTCTCATCACGCGTCGATCCATTCCGAGCTGTTTGCACGGGGGTCTTTTCTCAAAGTGTGCTCGCTGCGCTGGTGGCCTCGTTCTATTCTATATTCATCGTAGAAAAAGCTCCTTTCCTTCGGTAGGTAAAGATTGCCATCGTCCTAGTTGTATAAATGACCACGTAATTTCGTTATATATTTTAATTAGTTAAGAATATTTTTGATTTGATAATTTTCAAGTCAATTTA
>NW_017138136.1:234755-237593 GCF_001652005.2 Ceratina calcarata | reverse complement strand
AACTTCAATTAACTAGTGAATCTCATTATCATAAAAGATAAATTGACCTAGAAAATTAAATTGCATTTCTGTAAATTAAATTCCACAGAGACTCTAATAAGAAAAATTATTGGCGGATTTCATCCTTGCAATGGCTAGGCTCTAGGCTTGCTTGGAATCTTAATTGGAGTTCGCTTTAAGCAATTTCGCGGAAACATTCGAGGCTCGTTAATATGTTTATCTAACTTACAGAAACACGCAATGCCGAAGATTTATTTTAATTAAATGCGGTATAGCGACATGATGCGACAACTGTTGATTTGTTAGTTTCGCCGTCATTGAAAGCATCATAAGCATCTTAACAATCTGATTGTAAAGCCCTAAGCCCGTCAATCAGATTTGTCGTTATATCAATTAGAATGCAAGAATGAGGATTATTTGTATTATACGCATATACGTGGTACTTAGAAAAACTCATTTAACCATATGAAATTGGATTCATGTAAATCTAATAGAATAAGAAAATGTTCACAAAAAATGTATTATTTTTTTAACATCATCACTATATTTATAGAAAAATTAAATGTGCATATAGAAAGTTCATACAATACGGAAAAATGTACAGAATATGACGCACATTATTATTTTTTGAAAGTAGACGAAACCTCAATCTAGATTTGAGTCAATCTAGTTTTTAAATTTATATTACAACAGTTTTATTTGACACCTAAACTATCAGTATACTTATTACAAATAATTTATGAACTCTGTTCATTCTACTTATTTCGCCTTATGCATTTTTCTTTTATTCATGCATTCATTACTATTGGCAGGATTGGCTTAATGAGAGACCAAAAAGTTCTGGTAAACACAGAGAAAAATGCATGAAATTGTTTCGCTGACTATTCAGTAAAACTTTCTTCAAACTTGAGGCGAATCTTGATAAATATACATATGAGAGTTAGGAAAGAAACGCCAGAAACTAGTTGACCTAGGAGCGAACTTCCATTGGTATGCGAACTGTCTTGTCATGAACTAGATTCATTGCATATTCGGGCTTACTCATCTCTAATTCGGGCGAACTGGCGTTCCAACAAACGCATCTGAAGACTGCAATCCATACATTCATGAAAAATAAAAGAGAGACACACATCTGATTACACGGATGTGTTGAGTTCGTTAGAACGAGAATTCGTCCGAACACGTATCCAGCGTAACCGTGGGTTAAAAAGAAAAGCACATGAAATATTGAGACTGTCCTCTCTCAGCGGGACAGTATTTCGAAACATCTCGACACTTTCGGTCAGCACGTAATAGCTTGTCGACTGTGCAGCTTTTTTTTACCATCGCATCACGTTGCGTCATTCTGTGATGACTAGTGAAAATAGGCCTTTAAATTCAGGGATTGCGTTTCCTAAGAGTCGTCTGTCATAATTACCGTTTTTGTCGGAACACGCATAAACGCTATACCTTGTTATAATTAACCTAATTACGTCTCGTGGTACAGTCGCATTGTCTCGCGACACCTTTCGAAGATGCCTTTCATTTCATTTTCTACTGCAGCCTTTCTCCTCGGTTCGTTAATCCTTTGATTACAAAAGAAAGTCTAATTTCACTCATTTTACAAAATTTGACCAGATCGTTATCTCATTACGCTTCTCTAATCTTTTTTAAACTTCGTTAGCTTTTTGTGTGCGCACGTAATATACAAAAGTTTCTCCATTCTTGAGGTTTTCCATGTTTCTTTTGTTGAAAGACGATCGAAGAAAGAAAAGAAAATATTTATATTTTTAAACAAAGTTACGATATGGATTACAGTTATACGCACAATTTACAATTATTAAATATTGAGTTAATCGTAAATTCTTTATGAATCGTTTCGAACTTGATAGAATTTTATGGGGGCCCAGTTAATTTTGACAAATTAATGGAGAAGTCATGACCAGCTTGCTAACGCCGGTTAATTCATTGAATCTCAGCGGAATCCTCTTAATTCGATAAATTATCCTGGGTTCTCCAATGGATTAACCCGAGAAGTTCCAACGTTCGTTCGTTTCGGTTTGAAAATTGAATTCGTTGCTCGGATATTCCAGCTTAATGGCTGACCACACGGGGTTTCGTTCTACTTGTCTCATCACGCGTCGATCCATTCCGAGCTGTTTGCACGGGGGTCTTTTCTCAAAGTGTGCTCGCTGCGCTGGTGGCCTCGTTCTATTCTATATTCATCGTAGAAAAAGCTCCTTTCCTTCGGTAGGTAAAGATTGCCATCGTCCTAGTTGTATAAATGACCACGTAATTTCGTTATATATTTTAATTAGTTAAGAATATTTTTGATTTGATAATTTTCAAGTCAATTTAAAAGCACAGCTAATAAGAATGTGGAATTGAATCACTTAATCATCACATCCATCGATCAATTAAATTTCATCCAATGTACACGTTGATTTAATTTTTGTCTTTTGATTATTACTTATCGTTAAGTACTCGGAGCCCAGTTTTCAGAACTTGTCGTTATCGAATTATAGGATTGCTTCAACTCGATATCCCTTATTTGTCTCTCGTGACGGATGACCAATAATGAGAGGATGTCTCGACGTTTCGAGAAACCGTGCACGAAAAGAGAAAATAGGAAACGTGTTGAATGCTCAAAAAGACCGAAGGATTAGCAAAGAGCTTTCTTTCAAAGAATAAAGGCTCCCCGCTTCTTTCTCGTCGGAGATTCGTATCTTCGTAAACGACAAAATTATTTTGCGTAGGTGAATGTTCCTTTTTGTACTATTAAAGCTTGACTGTTATTTTGATCATTTGAGTTAAATAATACCTAAATAAGAGTTAAGATAAAACAGGATTGTAAATGAT
>NW_017138136.1:157584-233753 GCF_001652005.2 Ceratina calcarata | reverse complement strand
TTTTTAAATTTATATTACAACAGTTTTATTTGACACCTAAACTATCAGTATACTTATTACAAATAATTTATGAACTCTGTTCATTCTACTTATTTCGCCTTATGCATTTTTCTTTTATTCATGCATTCATTACTATTGGCAGGATTGGCTTAATGAGAGACCAAAAAGTTCTGGTAAACACAGAGAAAAATGCATGAAATTGTTTCGCTGACTATTCAGTAAAACTTTCTTCAAACTTGAGGCGAATCTTGATAAATATACATATGAGAGTTAGGAAAGAAACGCCAGAAACTAGTTGACCTAGGAGCGAACTTCCATTGGTATGCGAACTGTCTTGTCATGAACTAGATTCATTGCATATTCGGGCTTACTCATCTCTAATTCGGGCGAACTGGCGTTCCAACAAACGCATCTGAAGACTGCAATCCATACATTCATGAAAAATAAAAGAGAGACACACATCTGATTACACGGATGTGTTGAGTTCGTTAGAACGAGAATTCGTCCGAACACGTATCCAGCGTAACCGTGGGTTAAAAAGAAAAGCACATGAAATATTGAGACTGTCCTCTCTCAGCGGGACAGTATTTCGAAACATCTCGACACTTTCGGTCAGCACGTAATAGCTTGTCGACTGTGCAGCATGGAAGTTCCCCAAATTAAATTTCTGACTACTTCACCACGCCCCGCGTTATTTATCGCAGGATTTTCTTCTCGTTTTTCCCGGACGCTGTCGTCTTAAAGCAAGATCCACGAATGAAATTACACACGGTCGCCGCAAAATGTTGTCGACGTTCGTCAACGGAATCAAAAGTTATTGCCTGATCGGCAAGATCGTTCGCAGCGTGAAAGAAAACATGATTCCGTGATGGCGCACGCGTGTGCTTCCGGGATTACGTCGAGGCCGTACCTACGTGGAGCTTACAACCGGAATCCAATTTCATCCACGTTGCTACGCTTCTTGAACAATAAACGTGCACGAAGCCGGTCAACTTAACAATTTCGCTAATAAATTAAAGTATACAAAATATCCGTATCGCTATTCATATGACGTCATGAACGGCACAAAGTAGAATTGAGCTTATATGTTAATTGATTAAATTTCGTTAAATTGATTAAAATATGTTAATTGATTAAATTGATCGAATTTTTTTCGGAATGTCTGCTTATATACTGCTTTCAAAAATAGTGCAATTAGCATTTCTTATTGTATATTATATTTATTACATACATTTATATTACATGTAATAATATACATAATATATAAATACAATTAACTGGCATATTTTATAAGCTTGATAATAAAGAAATATCCACATGAATATTAATATATCTACTATATTTTACAAAAATAAAAATATTGGAATCTAAGAATGAAACACTTACAGGATTATTCAAAAGTACATAAATAAATCATACAGTTTAATTGTATTTCATTTCGCAAAAGTACAAATCTTACTGGATATTCAAGACTTCATTTTTTAAGGCTTCCAATATTGTATAAATTACACAGTTATTATTTTATTAAACGTATAGCAATAATTTGAATGGATTTAATGGATGTTAACGAACGATGACATTTTAAGAAATTATATTCGTATCGAAGCCGTACCGCAAGATCGTAACGAAGATCCAATATCACTTGCTCGCGATGCTTCTTAGTGTACGCTAAACACAGTTAGACGGAAGAAGCCAGCTAGAATCACCTATTAGAGTCACGAGTGTCAACGCAGGGTGAGTAACGGCAAAACCGATTACTATAATTCCTGCCTATCGTCACATATTTCGATTAGATGCCAATAGGAGATACCGACTGACGCGTTTCCATAAACGTGCAACAGATTAAACGCCGTCGTTCAAATATTAAATATAATTTTATTTTAAGATATTTGCATTTCGGTATTATCTGTGAAATATTTTCATCCATTTCAATGAAGACTAATAATTCAAATAATACAACTTTGGCTCAGTTTCGGGGTTATACCATTTTATATCCCTTATCCCATATCTAACAAGGATATAACGGGTGAAACTTTGGTAAACATTTCTTCACTCGACGATCTGGCGATTACATGATCCTTATTACGAAGCTAGGATAAAAGAGATGCAGATTCAATTTACAGTTTCTTCAATGGATCCTGCATAGCCCAGGAGACCAATATATATTATTTATTTCCATGCATTTCTAAGACGTTGGATGCTCTCTAACTACGTATATCTACACATTCCATAATAAAATACAGATTTGATGTACATAAAAAATAAATACCTTTTTATTGCTTGCTCTCATTGCCATGATTATATATTTTTTAGATTTTACTTAAGATTTTACTTGTAGAGTTTATTTAAAAGAACGGCACATAGTGTCTCGATTCTAACAATCTCTGTTAAATGAATGAATGAAGAACATATCCCAAACTGTACATCCAATGTGTTTCATGCACTGTGTTGAGACAGTTAAAGTAAATACAAGTGAATAAATGATTTTTCTAATTGAAAAACTACACCTCCCTCATGTAAAAAATGATTAGGTAATATATTAAGGTGGTGACAGCGATAACGGGATTACATGGTGATGTGAAAAAACAAACGCCTCTGGCTAAAATCGTCCAGGAGGGAGTTCACGAATCAGTGAGCAACCGATAAATAATGCGCCCGTGGTTAAATTCCATTCGTTTGCATGTCGTGATTAATATCCAGCGGCGGAGAATGTCACGCGTTTGCAGTTAACCAACGGATAATCGGGCCGACTCTGACGCTCGCCAAAAAAGCGTCGATTAATATAACCTATTTGCGCAATTAGCGTCGACCATAATCGAAATTTCAATCGAGTTTGGAAATCGATATGACGTTATGCTCGAACGAACTAACAAGCTTCATCGTTTGCCTCCGGAATATTCTGGTGGACCTCTGCATTCATTGCAATTAATACCGCGTTGTCGATGAACTGAAAGTTTGAAAAGTCCTTCATTTTCATTGCGTTGGCTATATGCTTCGTTAAATTGTACTCATCACATCGACTAATTTAAGCTATACATATAGTACTATTCGATGTTAAATTTTGGAAACTGCTTGCAAAATGGTGAATTAAATATTTGCAAAAATAGTACATAGTTTGTTAGATAAATAAAGTAAAAAAATAGGTTGATTATTTAAAAAAAAGAAAGGAGAACAATACAATAATTTATCTAAATATGTAGATACTATAAGAAACGTATATCGTTGCTTCTCTGTGGTAATCGAAAAGCTCATCCTGCTTCACTTATAAGACGTTCCGAGTAGATACGCAATCTCGTTACGGTGATCGTTGAGGATAGATTTTTCCCCCGTATCCTTTGTACCTATTCTCGTGAGATACGTAGGTTGAAGGTTACGCAGGAAATAAGATACGCGAGGAAGGGAACACGAGGGACTAATCCTATTTCCAGTTGGTCTTCTGAAGGGAGAGATATCATTCTTCCTAAAAAAAAAATGTCTCGATCTTCAACCATGATTATTTAAGGACCTTCATTTCCTTTTTACGAAATATTTGATTAAATAGTTTACTTTTTGGCATACGTAATGTTTCTACAAGACGAATCATTGTTTTAGTATTAAATCAAGTACTGTACAATTAAATATAATGTGTCACAATTATGAGCCAAATTAATAATCTTATTATCGTTGTTCACTTATTCCCTTGTTTTATCTTTTATATTTTATCTTATGCCTAACAAATAATTTTCCGAAGCACAGATCTCGTTGGTCGCACAGGTCACGTCGATTCATTTCCACAGAAAATTAAAACTAAATTAAGAATAATGCATTTTTCGTAATTTAAGACTCAATAATTATTAGACAACGTTTCGTTACTATAAATCGATACTCACTTCTTTTTAAATTCACCGCCAAAGGAAAAGAAAGGAAACAAAAAATAAAAAAAGAAGGCGAAACGTTCGTCTGCAACAAAATTGAAAATTAAAATTTATGATTGCATTAAGCAGCTTAAGCGCAAGACCGGCTGCGCCCACGGGGCTAGAAACTTTCGAAACAATGGCAAACGGCTAACTGGGTGTGAGTAATTACACGGTCAACCTATTTTCTTCCGCATCCTTTTTCCTTTTCCTGTCAACGTTAGCCTGTTCCACGAACGTCTAGTCTGGTCTCTGTGGCTGCAGCCCCGACATGCATTTTTCTTTTTAACCCAACCACCAGGAATTTTGATACGGTTAGTATCACGGTGGCATAGTTTTGTATTAATCTTTTTTCTTACCTCGTGATAAACTTCTTGCTGTTGTTGCTTATGAATTTTCAAATATTTTTTGGAAATTAGAATAAAGCAAAAGATTAAATACATTGGCAATCTTCTGTAACAAGACGCAGTTTTATAAGGAAAATCGAGATAATGTTTATAACACAATAGTTATACCACAAATTCAACTTGTTCACTAAATATAGGTGTACGCTGTTCGAAAGACGTATAGAGTAAAATTCTTAGATATCCGCCATGACCAATGCCTTTCGATGCATATCAAGTTCATCTTACAACTTGCATCGTTAGTGTACCTCCCGTACAGCTTCTGGTTGATCCAGATGCATCATCCCACCGCAGTTATCCAGTTTATTACAGCTTGAGAGATCACGAGTTTGTTGGAAACTTCTGACAGCTCCACGAATTAATGAGCCCAGCTCAAAGATTCACCTAATTCTGCATAACGAATTCTATTTTCATTTTCCACAATTTCTTTCTATGGATTGTGAATATGCTTTCTGTAAATAAAATCGTGATTGCCTTTAAAGGTCACATCAATATTGAATCATTGATCAATACAACTGATTCGTTTAGATCTTGAGTGAATAAAAAAATTTTATATCAATTCTTTGACATTATTCTAATATCTAAAGTTTAAAGCAATTTTTACGTTCTCTAAATGCATTTTCTCTATTTTTTTTATGTCAATTCTTACGTAATTATGATAAACCAGTGGTTTTGATTCGACAAATGCAACTATACATAAAACATGAAACACAGTGCATTGTCTTAGGATAATCTTTTTTCTTGCTCTTTTTCCTGCTTTCCAATTCATACCACGAGATAAAAGAATTCAGTTCGACCGAATTTCCATTTATACAGGATAGATACATTTAAGGCTTTATTGAATCGGACAGATACACTATTTTCCGGAAACTGTAAACGGTAATATTGGAAGGTCAACTACTAAAACTTTCCGATTTCAATTCTGTCAGTTTTCACTTCCTAATGGACTCGCTTTTTTCACCATTGCGTTTTAAATTTTTTAAACGAAATTGGCTCCGTTGGGAAATAAATCACAGTGATAGTAATAGACTTTTCGTTATATTTATAGCTCCAATCTTTCATCTAAGCTGTAATATGAGAATTATAAATCTGCCTCTACGTGACTTTCTGAATATAACTACGCTCCTTTTATAAAAAATACGAAGAACTAAATTTATATGTATGAAAGTAATTTCTTGTATGACTGGAGATTAACACTATATAGTTCTTCTAGTATTGACTGACAACACTTCACTAATCGAAAAATACCTTTTAACAAAATAATAAAACTGAGAGCAATTTTTCCTCGGAAGTCCAAAAATTTTTATTATTCAAAAATGTCAACCACTTGTATTTGAATCTGATTGACGGATATGCATGACAATTCTGTCAAGAACAGTTCATCTGAAAACCGTTTGAAATCATTGCTATGAAATGCTTACACAGACACGTGTCCTCAATATTAATAGAGTACTTTAATTTTAAATAAAAATTATTTCCTTAAATGAAAACAAATGAAACGGATTTTTCATTCCACTTGCATTCTGGTATTCAAGAATATTTCATTAACTCGCATTTAGAAACGGAACATTGGTCCAATTGAAAAATGCGCTATTGATTTATTGCAACGCGACGACGTAGAAAACGCGTAATCTTCAACTACTCAAGTATTTCGTTAGAATCACGATGAGAGAGAGAGAGAGAGAGAGAGAGAATATCGTTTCTTGTTTATGCGACAACGGTTGCATAATATTTGTAATATTTACCTGCGGACCTATCGATTTTTCGATACAATATAAGCAACGCTAAGCCTGGAACGCATTGTGCAGTTATATCGGTATTAACCTCCTACTAAGAGGAGAATGAACAAATATTGTCTTCATCCGGAATCCTGGCTTTAGATATAAGTCCAAGCCAGTATTAAAATGGCAGTATTAAATATTACATACTCTTGTATAAAAAAATTGGAGGAAAATAAAATGAGACAAGTATACTTTAAATACAGAAAAAATATATGTGATTTATATGTAACAATTTATGATACAAGATATTTTCAATTATTTTAGAAAAAAATATTTAACTTCTAAGTTAAAGTATATGTTTTAACAGAAACGTTGGTGGAAATGTTATCTGTGACCGTTGTCCGGATCAGCACAATTCTTTCCCTTGTAGATCTGCGTGCAACATGAATTAAATCGTGTCAGGTCAAAGATCAATACTTTCATGCTTGGAAAGAAACAACAGATCAATCGGTTCGCCTGACATGCTGTCCCTTCACGCTATCTCCTCTGTCACTGATTTAATCCATGATTTCATATGAATTACTGTATGATTTGAAGACAGCAGAAAGTAGATTTATGTGTTTATAAAGATTGTTCTAATCTAATGTGCGAATATTGACTGGTTTATTTGAAGATTATAAAATTTCGTTATTGTCGTTATTAAAAACGATTTCGAATTGAAGTAGTCACATCCTTTATCTATTTCGTATCATTTAAAGGTATATTTATCGAACAATCACGCAGACCACGAACGTAACTGCGAAGTGAAATCGAAATAATAAGAATGCAATCTGAAAGCAGTCAGTAATTACTCCTTTTACAACGCGTCACGTTGCGCGTCGTCACACGTCGCGTGCGTCCCTTAATTTTTATGACTTCTATATCCCTTAAGAACTAATATTTCTATAGTTTTATATTTTCTATCATTTTTTATTCTTCAATACTTTTAATAGAATAATAATTTTTATAATTTCTCTGTCTCTTGAGAATTATTATTTCTTTAATCTATGGAATGGATAGACATAGGAAATGCTTAAGGCGATCTTAAAAATAAGTAACGACTCTGAATACTAACCATAGGTTTATTTAGATTCATCTAAAATTACCAATATAACTGAAAAGAAAACTTGATTTTTACGTTTTACAACGCGTCACGTTGCGCGTCGTCTCGTGTCGCATATTACATCAATGCTTAACGATATGAGCTTTAATTAATGCATCAGCGCGCGGGAACACATGGGCGCACGTTTAATGGCCCTCCCTGATTCAATGTTGCTAGCCTAAGAAATCCTGCTGAGCCCGATCTGATTGCGGATACGACGCACGGGAAATTACAATAATGAATTTCGTTATCACCATAACGTTTAAACATGGATTTCAATTGTCTTACAATTGTAAGAATAGTTTTCATTAACAAGCTAATCGAACGGATTTCACATCCATCGTATTTTATGATAGTTCAACGGAATTTGGAGATTGTTTTACAAGATGTGAAAATGTCGACATGTTCGTTCAGATTAATTGCAGGAAAATAAAAAAATTGTGTTGATGAAATACTTATTATATTTCCTCTCATTCTATTTTTGTTACGATTATAATTGGCAATTAATGTCGAACAGTCGTATTAATTAAAGTACGGAGGAAGTGTTAATTGCACATATCCTTCGTTAGTTCTACACATCATTGCATGATATATTTCTCACGAAACACAGCTTATTATTTTCACAATGTAATCATTCAATTTACAAACTCTCTGTGCGGTACTTAATTGCGACATTTTTCATGGTTTTCGTTACTTTCCATTCATTTGACACACATAAACAAGATGAATCAAATGTATTAAATATGAAATACATTGATTCGATACCAAAATAGACCAACATCTCGTGGATCTTTCTGACGAAGTTCTTGTTTCATTTGACAGGAACTTAATTTTTCGACAGCATTACGTTTTTAGCACCATGGAAACTGTGTCAGCGGTGGCTCGGTACGAGCACGTCTCGTACTAAGCCACGGCAATCCGTTTGCTCCTATTTTGCAGATAACTGTGGCGGCGACGGCGGTAGCGGCATGAACGCACGAGACTGGTTTCGAAGTGCCCATTTCGCAAAGTGTGTCGCGCGATCTCGAACGATTCATCTAGATCGCGGTCGACAATATTATCAAACTTTGTCTACGCAACTCTAGTGTGATACAAAAAAAGGGTAAAGGACACATAAAGGACAAATAGACACTAGTGACAATATAGTACACGTAGTATGAGTGTATGGACAAAAGTGTAAACAGTTGCTTGACGTGTGAACAGTGAAAAACGATGGTAGCGTAAAAGATGGACATGGAGATCGACAACGTGCACAGTGTTTCGAATTCCCGTATCATCACCGAGACATTCGTTAAACCGTCGCGAATGTTTCTTCTTGGTCCATTCTAATCTCGTTTACGTTACAATTCGCACGATACACAAGATGAATCGTGAGGAGGGCCATCCTAAAAATCGCATCGGATCTTAGAATCATAAAGAACATCTGCTGCTTCGAGAAACGTAAACTTGATGAAAATGGACTCGACGAAGCTGGGTGGGCCAGCCCCAACCAGCCCAAGGGCTCACTCGCCGGTTTTACCAGCTTTCGGCGCCACTCCGACGGAGACCAACATCGATTACATAATCGGAGATTACATGGAGAGACTCGGCACAAGGTTGAACACGTTGGAGAAGGAACTAAGGTACGCCTGGAGAGCGTTGGATCTCCTCAGCCAGGAGTACATCAAGATGTGGGAAAGGCTAGAAAAACTCGAGGGTCTTCTTTATGAACAACAAACAGTGATTAGTCAATTGATCGAGTTCTATACAAGCAGCGGGACACATAGTGAGACTACGAACGTCGTAGAGGAGGCACTAGTGAATCAGCCGAGCTCCGTCAGCGAGATAGACGCCATCGCAAAGAGCATAGAAGCTACGATGGGCATCGAGGAGACGAACGCGATCAGGGAGAAGTTGACCCAACAGGAGATCGCGAGGATGCACGGTCTTACGCAGGACAGTTCAACTGCTGCCGCGGTCGTTACTGATATGCACAGAAACGTGAGGAACCTGGACGCTCTGGAGACTCTAGCCGAGGAGACCAACGTTGATGAAGCGTTTTACAGGAGTCTGAACAATGCGTACCGGGAAGATTTGATCTGCGGCGACACGTCCAGGCCAACGTCGCAGCTGGGAATGATTTGGGAGGAGGCCGAGGACGAGGATGGGAACGGAAAGAAGGAGATGGATATGTTCGACACGGGGAAGAAGGATACGAACATTTTCGAGAAGACTGCGACTAAAGAGAAGGCACTCGAAGAGTTGACCAAGGAATTGACAAAGCCGACGAAAGAGGAAATTCAAGAAGCGATTACAAAAAAGGAAGATGAAGCTGACGAGGACGAGGGCGAAGTGTTCAGCGCGGCTGATTACAAAAGCTATCGGGGGAACACGCCTTGCGTCAGCGAGCAAGACCTGGCTCAGCTCTCCAGGCTTAGCTCCATCGATCAGGTGGCTTTGGAGAACCTACACGAAATAGACAGGTTAACGAATAAATTTGCAAAAGATTCGCAGGATTTGATAGAGCTACAGTCGAAATTAATGGAGTCTCCGAAGAGGCAGTACAGTACCGAGGCCGAGGCGAAGTTAGCGGAAGAGGCGAGCAGCATAGACGAGCAGCTAAGAAAAATCTATGCTGAAACGGACGTTGATAGTTGGACATTTTCAAAGAGTCCAGGATCTACCGGTAGATCTATCTCCAGAGTTAGCACTGACAGTGGTCTGGCTACCGACGGCGACTTCACGACTAGGTCAATTTCCCCAAGACTGAGTTCTACGTCCAGAACGAACCTGGATTCCATCTCAAGTACCTATACTTCATCCAGGTTAGGTAGTTACACCTCGACCGTGCGCGAAAAAAGTCCAGACCCCGTGATCCAGTTGCCGATTGACGTTGGCAATTTAGTCAAGGGATATGCGGAAAACAAAGAACTGACTGATTTGATGGTGGAAAGTTTCGCGGCTGTCACCTGTGCTTCGCCCACGATTTTCAGCACCACTACTGACAAAGTGCCGTCTCCTACTCATTCGGCGGGAAGCGTTCACAGTGTCCACAGCGTACACAGCGTGCAGAGTCTTCGAACCAGGCAGGATGGCTATTTCGGTAGCGCCGCACGATTAAATCTCGAGTTCCAAGAAAGCAGAACACCGCCGAGTCCTTCACCTAGTTCTCCACCACCACCAGCTCCTCGAGACAACGCGGAACCGTTCCTGATGCCAGGGTCCGATCAGAGGGAGATGGAATCGAAACGAGTTCAGAGTCCCACGTTCCTGAGGAGCACGGAAAAGCTGGTATCTTTGGAACAGGGACGCCTGAGTCCACGAACTCCGCATTCACCTAAATCGCCGCGAGTCTCGCCCAAACACGCCGTGAAACCGAGCGTGGCAAACATCGTGGCGGCGAAATCTGATTCCGGCCTATCTTCTATGAGCGGATGGAGCAGCCTGGACAAATCACCGAGCTCCCCGAAGAGTACTATCAGCAAAATGCTTACATCGTACTCGATGGACCACGCCAGATCGACTTTAATCCCGAGTACGACTACCGTCAAATTAGCCAGTCCAATTCCACCTCTCATGGAGACAAGCGCGTCCATCATCACGCAAGAACCACTTTACGATACCCCAGAGGGCAGAGACGCTTTCGCTAGCACAACCGCAGTCACGTTTGCCGTCACCAGCCACTCGTATGTCATCGCTATGAACCATTTGTCCGGTTACGCGTCTATAAAAACGCCCAGCACGAAGGAAGAGTACAACTTTGTGTCCTTGCCAGCTGCGATCGCGACCACCTGTCAGAGTCCGAAGAAAAGACGCCAACAAACACTACAGCATACGTACGATACAGTGCCACCTGGAACTTCGATCGATTACGTGTACAGATCGGAACAACCGGCGATTTACTCCGTGGCCGGCAGCAATCGACAACAGGCGATCACGAGTGTGTACACGAGTAGCGCTGGGGGCTATGGACCGAAAACCACCACATCCGCTTATTATCCCGACGTGATGGATCAGTACAACAGCTACCAGGAGAATTATGCCGGTGTGCAGTACACCGAGTCGGGTGCGATAACGCACACTAAGAAACCGTTGAGGAGTGTATATACGACAGACGGAATGACGAATCACGAAGGTTACAAAGCCGCAATGTATCGCACAATGTTCCCCACGGGTAATATAACCGATGCCTTGTCGTATTACCCGACCAGCGCTAATTTACCGCGCACCGAAACGAACGAAACTTCGTGGTTGAATTCGATGGAGGACCAGATACCTCACGACTCGACGTCCTCCAGCATCAGATCCTTAACCTCCGACGGTAGTTACTCTCAAAGTCCGTATACTGACAGGAGGTATCCTCAGCCGCCGGCATATCAGGCTCATCATCAGTATCACCACACGTACGCGAACCAGAGTTACTCTCAATCTTATCAGCAGCAATATCAACCGTACAGTCAAAGACTGACCAGCACAGAAAGCGCACAACTGACCGATGCGTATCAGAGGCAGCGGCAAAGGGAACATCAGTATATGCAAGATCATGAAACCACGAGGTTACTAGGAATCGAACAAACGCAACATCAACCGAGTGAATACTACGACGCCTCCAGCGTTATAGTGTCGCAATCAGGATACATAAGCATTGCGAGCAACTTGAAGGATCATGAGATAGAGAATGCGAAAGCTGGCAAGAAAATCAGACGGGGTTCTTCCCTGAAGAACGCGATGAGCTCGATGAGTAATTGGTTGCCCGACTTGCATCTCAGTAAAAGACACAGGAGTCACTCGTTGCCCGGCGGCGTAAGGAGGGAAGATCTGGACATGACCCAGGAGCAACAGCAACAGCAGCAGCAGCAACAGAGACTTCCAGCGGAAGCAGCCATGGTCAGAGGCCGTGGCAGGGGTCAAACCGCCAGAAAAAAGAAGAAGCATATCCTGGTGTCGACTGTGTCCGGAATTCTACAGAAAGCCAAGAGGCGAAGCCATCAGTCTCAATCCTTATCCGATCCAGAGCAATCCGAAACTGAATGGAGCAGTGGCAGGCAAAGTGGCCTGTCTGAGGACGAGGATAGCGTGATGTCTGACGTGAATCAAGAGCCTCCATTCTTTGCTAAAATGAAAACGTCCAGTACGAAACGCAAACAAGCATCGCAGCCTGTTCAACAACAGCAACAACCAACGACACAGACGCTGATCTCACAACAAAAAGAATATATACAACAGCAGCAACAGCAGCAGCAGCAGCAACAACAACAACAACAGCAGCAACAGCAGCAACAGCAGCAGCAGCAGCAGCAACAACAACAACAACCCCAGCAGCAGCAGCAGCAGCAACAACAGCAACAACAGCAGCAGCAGCAGCAGCAGCAGCAAGTCCTTCAGCAACAGATTCAGCAACACCAAGAACAGTTGCAGCAACAGGCTCTCCAAGATGGTTGGGGTAAAGAAAAGGAACAAAAGAAAGAGACAGAGCACGAAGTTTTTGACCAAATCGGTGCTTTCGACGAGGAAACATCAGGTAAGAGTACTGGTTCCGGTTCTGGTGGTTCTTCCATATTCCAAACCATTGGTGATCTGAAACGATGCACAGGCAGTTCTGATGAAGCACCCAACGAGAAAGCTCCGAAGCTCCCGCCGGTGACTATAATGGGCGGTGCAAGCATGGAATTCGCGGTGTCTAGAGCATTGGGCAAATATCGGCAGAGACAATCGTCGACGGTGTCCGATGATCTTCCCCCTAGTGAGGATGGTAATGAGAAGAAGTCCGACGAGGGTAGTGTCCAACCATTGGAGGCTAGTTTCGAATATCCAGAAGATATGTCGGAAAAGAGCGAGAAAAGCGAGAAATCTAGTAGCACCAGGCTTCCGGAACTGGTGACCAGTATATCGGAGGAGGCTCCACCCTCGGAAGGTAGCCCATCAGCGTCAAGCACGAGGGGACAAACGTCCGGAAGTCGATTCCTCCCGCGACATCAACAATCCTTGGAGATTCCTTGGACAGGATCGAGGCCGGGAGAGTTGGACGAAGACAACCGGAGTACACATTCCTATCGTAGCACCTCAAGAGTTTCCTCCAGGAGGCAAAGCACGGAGGATTCGATCGACTCCGAGGACGAATGGTATCGGTACGAATTGAGAAAGTTGGAGGAACTCGAAAGACAGTCGCAGGTAGAAGTAGAAATGGGCGAGGCTTTGGTGGAAGAACCTGAGGAGTCTGATCATTACAAACCTGACGAGGTGGTGAAGGAAAAGATGTCGTTTGTACTAAAAGAATTGAAGCTAAAAGCTGGGATGACTAAAGATCAGATAAGCGATAAAGAAGAAGTACGAAGCAAGGTGAACGGTACGAAGGAGCGAGACAGGTATCGTGACGAAAAACCGATTCCAAAACGAAAATCCGCAGAGAGTATAGAGGTAGTGTTTGCAAGGGTAACCGATTATCATACTTGGGCACATGAGGAAGACGCTAAGAAGGAAAAAGAGAAACCTATGGAGGAGGGTTCTTCCGGCGAGACTTCTGGACCCGACAGTCCCGTACAATCTATGGACGAGGAGGAAGAGGAGTTGCCGAAGGACACGGACGAACAAACGTCAAGGTGCAGCTCCAGCGGTTCGACGTTCCGTCAGGGAGAGAAGATTCATCCGGGCTCGGAATCGATTTCTCGCGAAGGTAGCGTAAGTGTACCGGCTAGCGAGGTGTCGGTTAGTATCCCGGGTGCCTGGGACTCAGAGAGCACTGTCCTTGAAGGCCTCGAACGCGATGGAGCTGGTAGTGCCGAGACAGCAACGACAGCCACCATCAGCTTACCGAAGATCAAAATCGATTCGTCGTCCTGCGGTAGCTCCGACACGACGCTAAAGGACGGCCAGGTGAGTCCCGGACCACCCGGGTCCAAGTGGAAACTCCTGAAAACGTTGAAAGAACGAAAAGCTGAAGAAAAACTTAAGGAGGTCGAGGAGGCAGCCAAGGAGTCTACGATTTCTCAGGGATCCACGGCAGTGAGTATCATGATCAAGTGAGGACACGAAAATCTTTGTAAGGCGTACTCGAGATTCGGGGGTTGGGTCAAATCGTAGGTTTAAGTATTATAATCAGTGATTTACAAGATTACATATGTCGTTCATTGATGTCTGTTTGACAGTAATTATCGACTTGGGTGCTCTCTTTATGCAGGATGTTAATTACTATACTGGAAATAATTTATACGCTTTATTAATTTATTATAAATACATAGTTCACTTTAATCGATTAAAATTACACAGATTGTAAAAAATCGTACAAGATTTATTTTTGTATAAAGAATTTTCAAGGTATATTTATTTATTCGTATATAATACCGTTTTTATAATAAAAAAGATTGTTTATGAGATAGCAAATTAGATAAGCTTCAATAGATTTTCTATACTTTATTATTTCTTGACCTTAACGATATTAACATCTTGCATAGTGGCAAACAAAAAGTCGAGTGGCGTAAGTGTAAAACCCATCTTCCGTTTATTTTCTATTTGTCTAACTAGAAAGCACAAGTCAATAATGAAGGAAACCAGATACAACGTATGATGCTTTTAACTCCTTAAGAACGTCCACGAATGAGCTTATATCACTCGACGCCTTCGACACGATCCTTTCATTAAATCCATCTTTTAACGATTCGATAGCGCGCATACTACTGTTTCTTATACAAAGTCATTTTCACCATCGAGTATCGAGTACGTTGTACGCGTACAATGAACTGTAAAGCGGTGAGAAGTCTACGAATTTGAGCACGATTTCGCGCGATTCATATACTACGTTGCCATTCGCGTGTCACAACTCGTCTAGTCAATACTATCGTCTACGATGCATGCTAGTACGATAAAAAACGGAAGTGAAGCTTTGCCAGGCGCGGGCGTAGCGCCCCTGCCTATGTGGTTCGTCTTTCGTCACTCGCAAATGATGTGGCGACTGTGACCGAAGGACGACGTACGGAACCAAGTCACAAACCCTCGATATATAAGTAAAACATAATGGTACTAGTCAATTCAAAAAGTGTGACGTCACTAACGCTTGGCCAAGCAATATATCCATTAGGGGATGAAGGAATACACGATTAAGGGTAATCGTGATCGACGATCCGATCGATTTCGAGGCCGCTGGTTAGAATTGAAAATTCAAGTGGATAAAAATGTCAAGTAACAATTCTTTAAAACTTAAGAATTTATTTGTAATCTATGCTGGTGAGGTACGCAATGATTATTGTGGTCATATAATTAAGTTCTATCTCTAACGGTTATTTATTTATTAATTTGAAATCAAGAGAAAATTCATATTAAGTTAAGTGCTTTTAAATGACCAAAAAAAGGTAACGCTTTTATCTACTCGCGTGTCCTCGATCACACGAACACCTCTTACACGCGACGAAACGCGTCTATTATACTAGTGAAGACGAGGGCTAACAGTTAATTATACATAGATAATAGAATTAATTAGATGGTGCTTTAATAATCGATACGCTTTAAGAGTAGTATTATTAGAAGCCGTGTGCCTGCGCGGTCTATTGACGAGTGAGTAATCGCGGGATTAAGTATTATTTCGGTCAATTAAAGTTTCCTACAAATGACAATGCCGGGAAACGATGGTCTTTCACAGACTCGTGTAAAAGAAACGGTCAATCTCGATTTAATCGTTTTCTCGTGGTTTTTCCGAGATGGTAAGTACACTGATACGCAACATAATTAACCCCGTAAACATTATGGTACAACCACTTAAAGGGGTTGAACACAGTTAATAAAGTAGCACGCAATGAAACTCAATTGTGTGTATTTATACTTAAGGGAAGATTAGAGCATGCAGTAAACAGTTCTCGAAACGGATACTCATCGCGTTTATTGTTGCAACTATAAAACCGAGTTGTAGGGCTCAAATCCAATTCATTAATATACCTAGAGTAACTAGCTTAATCGTAATAATCGATCATCGAATGTAGCGTTTAAGAATACATGTACTTCTAAATACATACTCACATGCACACTCGTTCACAAACATCTTCTCTCATCAACTTGCACGCTGTAGATTTAATAGTATACGATAACTACTTAACTCGGGACTACTCGTACTATTTCTTCCGACTTGAATTAATTTAAATTTCCGAACACACAAACCGTGCAACTTTTGGGGATAGTTCGTGAAAGCGGAACGAACGGAATTAAATGGAAGGTAGAGAATGCATGGGAGAATAAAGAAATCGCGCAGGCACGGACGGGGAAAATTTCATTAATCGTGAACATCGAATTCAATCGCTTCCGGATAAGGTACGAAAAGAGATAATCGGTTCACTGAACCATCAGTAATATTTTGTTTTGATGAAGTACAAAAGTAGTTGACCATCTTAAATTTTAACTTTTAAGATAAGTCTTTTGCAAGAGCAATGACACGTTAAAATTAACGATATCACCTGGCAAATGGAAATTTGAAGCATTATAAGATTCTTTATTTAACTTGCTTAATATGTAATTATTTGTCTAACATTTAAGAAGTGTATTAAATCACTTTTGTCAACGTGTAGATATCACGGGGAACACGATGATGATTTAATCCATCGGTCGATCCGAGGACCACTAGAAAGCATCATTCAACATAATTTCAATAGATTCGGGACTTTAATTCGGGAATTGGCCTCGACGCTTTTTTAATTAATATACCGACCAATTTGGACGACGCCGAAAACCAATTAACTGATTCGCGGTGCGTTCAAACTGGATATTCTCTTCGCGGGGTAACCTGAGAACGCGTATTTTGTCTAAACAAATAATTAAGTCATAAAATAATTTAGACGAACGAGGTATTCTTTTTTTTTTATTACGTCTGTTAATTAAATTTATGGAGTATTACAAAGTAAACTCTTTTCTGTAGTAACATTTTTAAAGTCTTTATCAATATTTTAAATTTAAGAAGGAAATATTTATGAAATATTAATATAATAATTTGATTTTAATTAAACTATGAGTGATTTTTAAATAAATTATGTTTATCTCATAGAATAAAAAAGGTGATTAGAGAATTAATTTCGTTTTAATTTTGACAATGCATACTTCAAAGGAATTCCAAGGAATCAGCGATCATGTGCTGTTCAAAATAAGATGAAATAATAATTGTCTTTGATAAATCTCAGTACTAGTAGATACTAGCGTACATAATATTAATAGGTTACGTCTATTATAGTTGCCTTATTTCATTTGGTATTTAAATAAATTAGAAATTTTTCTAGTTTTTCTTTTCGCACGTCTCCTAAGCGTTGAAGTTGAATAATGACTAACTGAATCGATGGTAGAACTCGTAACGTGTTTATGCAATGACAAAACTAAGTTTCTGGATATGTTTCGCCCTTCATCATGCAAAGTTGAGTTTCTCGTCGCGTTGGTCACGTGTTCCCTGTATCCATGTTAGTTGGCTAAAATTTCCATTTCATCCAACGTGAAAATGGACATTGTAATCTCAAGATATTATGCGGACAAATACGTCATGCGATTTCTTCCATCCTATTCCTCTCTTAACCCATTATGAAACTCGATTGTAAAATTCTGTGAATATCGTTTCAACGAATTCGCGCTTTTATTAATTTAATGAAGTACAACGATATCATACTCGTATCTCTTAATCGATGATGCTCCGTAGACAAACAAGTTGCATCATTATCGGTTCTTTGTTATATTCAACAATTTGTGTGGTAGATAAGGCAAGTACTATCAAAATTTACACGATCAAAGCATGTCGTGCATCTCGCGACAGTCGTAACTAAACTAGTCTATGCTAAGTATATTGGCTGATTTTATGATAGAAGATAGATTAGTGTTGATAGATAAGCGATGTGATTCGTGAGGTTGTACTACCTGGGGCCAGAATTGCGCGATATATAATACAAGTAACATTTAATTAATTGCAAAATAGTGCGTAGTGTATGGTTAAAGAAAAATTAAAATAATGATTTCTATCTACAAAGATAACTGTTATGTACTCCATCAATATTTTAAATTTAAGAAGGAAATATTTATGAAATATTAATATAATAATTTGATTTTAATTAAACTATGAGTGATTTTTAAATAAATTATGTTTATCTCATAGAATAAAAAAGGTGATTAGAGAATTAATTTCGTTTTAATTTTGACAATGCATACTTCAAAGGAATTCCAAGGAATCAGCGATCATGTGCTGTTCAAAATAAGATGAAATAATAATTGTCTTTGATAAATCTCAGTACTAGTAGATACTAGCGTACATAATATTAATAGGTTACGTCTATTATAGTTGCCTTATTTCATTTGGTATTTAAATAAATTAGAAATTTTTCTAGTTTTTCTTTTCGCACGTCTCCTAAGCGTTGAAGTTGAATAATGACTAACTGAATCGATGGTAGAACTCGTAACGTGTTTATGCAATGACAAAACTAAGTTTCTGGATATGTTTCGCCCTTCATCATGCAAAGTTGAGTTTCTCGTCGCGTTGGTCACGTGTTCCCTGTATCCATGTTAGTTGGCTAAAATTTCCATTTCATCCAACGTGAAAATGGACATTGTAATCTCAAGATATTATGCGGACAAATACGTCATGCGATTTCTTCCATCCTATTCCTCTCTTAACCCATTATGAAACTCGATTGTAAAATTCTGTGAATATCGTTTCAACGAATTCGCGCTTTTATTAATTTAATGAAGTACAACGATATCATACTCGTATCTCTTAATCGATGATGCTCCGTAGACAAACAAGTTGCATCATTATCGGTTCTTTGTTATATTCAACAATTTGTGTGGTAGATAAGGCAAGTACTATCAAAATTTACACGATCAAAGCATGTCGTGCATCTCGCGACAGTCGTAACTAAACTAGTCTATGCTAAGTATATTGGCTGATTTTATGATAGAAGATAGATTAGTGTTGATAGATAAGCGATGTGATTCGTGAGGTTGTACTACCTGGGGCCAGAATTGCGCGATATATAATACAAGTAACATTTAATTAATTGCAAAATAGTGCGTAGTGTATGGTTAAAGAAAAATTAAAATAATGATTTCTATCTACAAAGATAACTGTTATGTACATAAAATGGAAGCTATAACACATGTTATTTCTTTCATAGTTGCACGTTTTATCTCAAATTGTATTTCACAGTTTTCTGTAGTACCTAATTTTGATTATCAGTTATTAAATAGAAAATGTCCATTGAAATTCGGAGTCGTTCCAATATATAAATCGGAAGAGATCGAATAGTAATCATAATAAAATTGCTTTATGGTCCAGGATATTTCTGAAAAGAGTTAATCGATATTCATCTGTACGGATTTAGTGGGATACATTCCTGATGATTCGTACGGTATCCTAAAAACGATTTCCAATAATAGAATTCAACGTTCCGTAACAACCGCCCGATTCTCGGCTCCATGGTCAGAAACAGCCCACAACGTAACGAGTTCACAAGATTAGGGTTCTTTTACATGAAGATACGTGTATTGCAATAATGCAGATTTCAATAGAAATTTGAAGAAAATACTCCACTAATATTCATAGCAGCCTTCTCGTCTTTTTTCACAAAGGGCAAAAGTAAAAAATACGGATTTGAAACGAATCTACCGATCCGTACAAATTATAAATCAAGGAAAGATAAATATATGATTAGTACTTTTCTCATTTTGTAGAAGTTGCTTTGTTATCGTAGATGCGCTACGTTTCATACAATTTTATAACGCTACGTACAAAATTCTAGTTTGATCTTTTAACATATTAAAACTTGGCTGACTTGAATAGTTTGAGTTTATACTTTACTTTAATTATAGTACAACATATATGTATCTTTTTGTGAAGGTCTTACGATAAAGGTAGTTCGCGTGCTAAGATTTAGCTCGTGTTCGTCGGACGCATACCATTTCGGTAATCTCGAAACGATCGATCGCGTTCCCGTGCACCGATTACTGTTCACCATGACACGAGTCCAGCAATAGTTTCATAATCGAACGGATAAACCGCAGACACGAACACGTATACATGTACGCGAAGTGACCGTGAATTCGTGTATCGGTGGACGAAACGATATGTTCCGATTAAAATCGTTCGAACTTCGAACGTGTATACGCACGCACATCAATACATTACACGTAGGTGAATACAAACAAAACAGACGTAACACATTCACGTCGTACACACGTCCAAAAAGTAATTATGCTTCCGTATCTAAAGACTTTGCAGACGTATAATACTCATAATTAAGCTAGCAGTTAATCGGTGTTAGTTCATTAGGGGTGATAACCGGGCTTGCATCTACTCGTCATCCGGAAATCGGTTCTCGAGGTAAAAGTAAACTCTCGTCGTGTCTCGTTTTGATAAGAGATACGATTATCCTTCTGTTTTCCTTATATATTTTAGTATTCATCAGTGGCCTGCGGATTTTATGCATTTATAGCAAATTGAGTACGTGAAAAACATGGAAAGTGCACGTCATGGATAAAGGTGCATAGCGCATCAACATAGCATAATGTGTAAAGAATTAAAGGACATTATTACTAAATACCATTTTTTTAGTTTGATGTCCTAGTCCTACGTGTTTCATTTTGCATAAAAATCCGCAGTCTATTGGTCAGATCAGATTATCGATTTCGAAATATGTAAATGTTCCAAAGGAAACGATACAAGACTAAGTTTACACTCGCAACATATCACGTGCAATTACAAAATTCGTTGTCTTACATTAACCAATTTGGACGCAAGGAATTTTGACATCGCATGTTATTTATCGCGAGTAAAAATTCGGCTTCACGCGAGGGTTTACCTTTAACGACGCGATCATAGCTCGGATCTGACCAGAAACAGCGCGTTATACTTAATTGGTCGGTCCAAGTCGAAGTGACGCGATGCGATGGCACGTATCGCGCTCGATCGACCAATCGATTCTTCCGGTACTTAATTGGCGAGTCCTGCTGGGCGACATCCTGGTCGTACAAGCCATCGGCCATCGGTGATGTCAATAGCAGCGAACAGTCGGGAAAATTTTTTCGAATCCCTCGTTTCGAAGCGAGGAACTCGTGGGGGGAAAAGAGAGATAATTGACGTTTCTACGTGTGTACCATAATTGGCAGTTACATTTTCCAAAAATCTAGTCTTGAAAAATGTTGGATATTCTTTTTATTTGTAATATAATATTAATAGAAGGAGTAGTTTGAATATTTATTAATTACCATTAAAAGTGTATCAATTTCCTTGTTTGAGAATCAAGTACCTTTTCAATGGATTTAAAAAAATTTATTCATTTAACTTTCAACAATACTTTGTTAAAACATATACTTACATAATATACAGCAGAAAACGAACGCGATAGTTCGTTTTATGGTGAACCATTCTTTCAGCTTAAACGTAATTTTCATTCTCCAACATGACCTCATGTCGTTATTCGTTATTTTTTTTCGAAAACTTGTCTTTAAAGATATTAAATTTATCTCAAGAAAACTTTCTCGAGTACGGGATTAAGATTACTTTGAAATTTCTCGCGGCGCTCACCGATTTAATAATAATTTCCATAAGAACTGAATTTTCCGTCGTGTCACGTCCCCGCTTTAAAGATCAATCTGTTGTAAGTCAACATATTTCCTCATTGAACGAGATTCAAGAACGCAAGTATTGGTAAATTTTCAATTAACTTCCATCGTCAGTCTTTCAATAACAAGTACATTTTCTGTAACACCGATGAGATGAATTATTTTCCGTCATGATTTTCCTTCGTACTTTATTTCTTTCTTGTCATTGTTCATTGTTGCGCTTTAAATCCGGGATAATAATGTTTTTTGATATTTTTTCATGAAAGATAATTACTTTTCTTGGCTGTTATTCCGTTATCCCTTGCATTTATAAAAAATATAAAACTCTCTATTACTTTTGTTACTTTAGAAAACTGTTTTTGTGCTTTATCAATTAATACACAAATGTTAAAGAAGACTTTAATCTCTTTCAACAATTTTTCTGATTATAAATTGGTTTGCGATACTAACACATGGGAAATAAAATTATCTCTCTATCGGGACGCTTTGAAAACGAGATCGAACTAACAAACGCCCGGACCAATTGTGTACCATTTCTCACTTTTATATGAAACGAGATTAAGGAGCAAATAGACTATGAAGAAAAAGATATTACAAATCGAGCGAAACAAGAGTTACTCGCGTCTAACGACATTAACTGTGTATATTTATATCGGACGACTCTAGCGATCCATGGATTCATATTATATCATGTATATTACGATATCATTCGGTCTAACACGCTCTTAGCCGTCTTTCCGGTCCACGATATGGCTGCAATTGTTCATAGATTTCTCTGAACGCTCTGACTTAGGATATTGAATGACATTCCATGAAGATTTGTAAAAACGAAATTAATGAAACTGAGAATCTGAAGGAAGCAAGTCTTTGCCCCTACATGAAATGGAAGCAATTTATACATTCAGGTGAATGGCGGTGACGTTAGAATTAATTAACAAATTGATTCTTAAATATAAAATATCGAAGAGAGAGTAGAAAGGATTTGTTCCATGACGAACAGATTCGAATCACGTAAAATGGAAATCAGAGAGTTCTATGAACAATACGCGCAACTTCCGGAACTCGCACTCTATACGGGGATCACCTCCGGAACTAAAAATTCGCGTTGCGTCGCGTGACGTCGTTATGCAAAATGCTTCCTCGCGACGATCACCGGGAGACCGTCGTCCCTGGAGGTAGATGAAGTGGAGAGGTCGCGTCCGTTTCGAACCATCCGAAGACGAGTCGACTCGTTAGATACGCCACGTTATCCCGTGAGGATGCTCACGCAGAGAAATTCTGACCGAGTCTCATTCTTGGAAGATGCGCGAGAAGTTTATCGTACTGGGAATGAACGTTCGCAAGGAATACGGAAATTATTAAGAGTAACGGTAATTTATTAGGCACGATAATTTTAAAACAGTTTCTAGCATTTTGAAATAACTGAGAACTGTTTTACACCTATTTGGAAACGATCTTCGGAATGTCGAACGATTAAGGTTGTTGTAACTTTACAATCTGTGCAAAAAGTTATACGTATTTTCAATATTGAGTATTCTTTGATTTTGTTGCACAACTACTCGCATTAAAAGGTATATTTTTATTAGAATACAATAAATAATTATTGAAGTCGTCTAACTCTTATTTTCTCTCCTAGTTTTTTGAAATTTTATGTAGCTCGACTTTACTAAATTCCATAAAAACACATGTTAATATGAAATTGGTGTAATTCCAAAACGAGTTTCTCAATTTCTTTCAAATTTTGCATACGAGTTTAATATAACTATTTATTTGCAAAATTTAAAACGTGTCATTTTTGTGTCTTATAGCCAGAGCAACCTTAAGAACTGTTACTGAACACAAAATATTTCTAAATCTACATATATATACTAAATAGTATAAGAAGAGTACATAAGTATTCATACTTATCTCCGCGAGGATGCAACGAGCTGGATGTGAACCTTGAGAACAATTTATTAATAGATAAACTGTGAAAATATATTATACTGTCGACACGCAATATATAAAAGTGTTTATCTGCAGTGGGAACGCGACTTAAGTCATAAAAACGCTTGAAAATTTACCTCTCCGTTGCCCGAGGATCAAACCGCTCATTACTTCCGGGTCTTGAATGCTCGTGTAACCTTTGCAATGGAAACGCGAATCTAAGTGTACCACTCGGATACGGTTATTAACCGCTATTAACCCGCGGCTACCAACCCAGTTGCTGGATGCGGGCGAATCCATGACGGAATTTTCATTTCAACAATTTTCTCATCTAAGAGATAGACTTCATAATTTTATCTGATTATCTTACATAATGTTCTTTCGTCTTAACGTTGATTTCTCAATAAGGAAATCATTTATTATAGAGTAATAGTTGGCTTGAAATGAAGTCAGTATCCTTGGGATTAGGGTTCACTTCGTTCATTCTCGACACGACAAGCTTCTCGCAAAAGAAATTGGGTGTTTCTCTAACGGACGTACTTATACTTTCCATGCATTTCATACGATTCGACTCACGCACAAGCGAGCACACGTACGTACACAAATATACACAAACACACGTAAAAAGGTATATCTAACAAGTATTGTAACAGTACTATAGCCTACGCGGTAGTTTTGTGTCAATTAATAATGTAACGAAATCGTTTAGCCGTGTTTTTCTCCATGGGGAAGGGATATTAAAGTAGGGTAAGAAGCTTTCGTGTGATAACTGGCAAAATGCGTGGCGAGGGTAACGTGTATGTACTTCTATTTCTCATTGGCTCGTTTGCAAAGAGTCTGGCCAGGTTTCAAGGTAGTTCTCTGAGAACAATAACACAGAGTACATCTTTTTTACATTCAATCACGATCATTTCACTAATGCTTAGTGCATTGAAAAAAACTACACGGGTTCAAATCTTGAAACGGTTTCTAATCTGAGAGCTACTTTGGTCGAATTTTCGAGTTAAAGCAGGGGTGAAATTGTGAAAAAAAGAGTGAGACAGAAGATTGGCGTTGCCCCTTTTCTTGGTGACGTCGACCGTGATTTAAGATGGTTGTGTCCAGTTGCTCTTCGGGGAATAGAGTACGTAGGTGTGCACGTGATATTGTTATACGTCAGCCATGTAAAAACGAAATTTTCTATTCAATATTAAGTTTTCATTTCATAAACATTTCCATTTCAGGCGAAAAGCAATTGAAAGAGTGCTTTCTTTTTAAATGAACTAAATGTTAATTTAATATGGAGAAAACTTTTGCAAAAAAATTTATTTCGTTATTAATACGCCCATGTTGTATATTAAATCAATATTTTTTATAACATAATAGTATAACGCCCGTCATATCGCAGATTTTTATGAAAAACTTTATTCGAAATCAAATATTGACACTATAATCATTCAACGGCGATAAAGAAATACTGAAATTTATTTAAAATGCGTTAAATTTTCGATGAACATTTGCGAGTAATGCTTTATTTAAAAATAAGAAGATAACATTGAGGTTGAAGCAGATAAATGAATAGAACAAAAAAGATATTTTGATAACACTTTTTATTGAAACTGGAATTTCATTGTAACAGTAAATGAGACAATACAATACATTTGACTGCATTAAATTTTTATTTAGTGAGAAAAAGTAGTACAGATTTCACGAATTCGTTAACTTCTTTATCTCAAGCCCGCATAATAAGAATTGTTTAGCTCGAGGCAAAAAAGCAGTCTCCAAAAGAACAACGGATAATTAGCTTCTGTTACTGAAGCTCGTTTGACCAAGACAAAATGTACTGTTTCAAAGATTTTCTAATTACGACAGAGTAACTAAATACATAAAAAGAAAAAGAGCCTAAAAGTTTACGAAGCAAGTCGGAGAAATATGGAAAGAAGGAATGCAGTGTAACTTGTTAATTAAAAACTTACTTAAATTATTTGTATCCGCGCAATCATCTCTAAAATATCGCGTTTCACAAATGTGTTTACGTTACAGACAAGCTCCAGTTAACCATGTTGTGAGCTACGTACACTGAATTGAAAATTATAATTAGGCGTTAAAATACCTATAAATAAAAGAAAATGGAAATATAATAAAAAAATCAGAAAATTGGAATTCTGCAACTCTTTAAGTAACTTAAAAAATCTACAATAATTATATTTTCACGTGACTCTTTATTTAATTTTATGCCTGGCACATTTATTCATAATATGTTTGATTTTCCTGGGTATTAATTGTAACGAACGTTTGGCACATCTGCTGCAACATCAACTTCGATTAGTTTTACTACGCGTTTTTTAAACTGCTCTCACGCCAAAACATAATTCTTCATAATACATAATTTAACTGACATGAAGTCTCCTGATACTCCACTCAACTTTTCCACAAATCTAAATTCCAGTATCTCATGAGAGCAAGTGTTAAAAAAAGGACAAACAATTTAATGAGAATGATTAAAAAATCATCGAAAATGTCTTGGAAACTGTGCATTGCCTTTTTTATATTGTTCCCTGTATATACAAAGGATATCGTTTAATCATTTCATGTTCGTACACTGATAAAAAATTCGAGCGTCGCGGGGTTAATCCCATGGAAATTATCTTTAATGTTCGCGCAGAACTGGTAGAAGGAAGCGACGTTTAACTCGAATCATTTATCACCAGACACCGGAGAGCCACGCTTCCCCTCGCGACGAGCGAAATTATTGCACGCTACGACCTACATCATACACTCGGAAGTATCAACCACCCCCGGGAGTTCCATTATCCTAGGGGTAGCGAACAGTACAGAGGGTTCTGTTTTAAAGTTCGATTTTTAACGGGGCGCAGTACGCGTGAAAATCGTCCAGCGACTTACCACAGAACTACTTTTCACATAATTGTGAATGTACATCGTATTCTTCTTTCATTTTCCTAACCATAAATTAATAATGTATGCAGTGTTTCATCCGTTTATAATCCTTTTTTCATTTCTTGATGGTAAAACAAAAATAACACGAAGCAAAAAGTGTAGTTCAATTTTATTTGCAAATTGTCCTACTATGAACGAAAATTGCAATTCGTGTATTCATATTCTGAGTATTAAGTTTGAATTAATGTTCAATTTAAAAAAGAATATAAAATATTTAATACTATGAGAAGCGATTATCTGGAGTAATCCTACGTTTCGCGTGCTCTACAACATGATCCTTGCTGTGTGCTGTATTGCTATACTATAATAACAGAGACACGGAGAGATCCAAGCTCACTGACAATGAGCTTAACTCTGACAGTGAGATTCCAGATCCTTTAAAACATATACTGACGTTTCTCTCTTCTTGTAACAATAGTAATCAACTGGATACGTTAATGGAATACATAGTCTACTTATGTAATGAATAAACTGAGTTTGTATTGAAGATAATTAAACAGACTTTCTTTTTTAGATTCAATAAAACTAGCTATTATATTGTTTTGCTAGTTAGTTGCATATTCTGAGAATGTAATACGTACACTGTGCCATTTCTACGACATAACGAGAGACTAATAACGCTTTGATTTACTCCTATGATGTAGCACATTACATGCACTCATTAAACTCTTAATGAATGCTATTACTGCCTGAGTGCAATTTTTGTGAACATCAAAAGTTCATCAAACATTTGTAAAAGTAAAAAGGTTTCAAATCTCGCGTCCATTGTCAAAAAGAGAATACGATTTGCATTTTGGAATGGAGATTAGATTGTAAAAAACGAGCCACAAAAATGTCGGTTCTGTAAATGTTCTGTATAGTCAGCTGGACAAATTTGAAAAACGAGGGATAGAATAGCTTTTTCTACGCAAGCAATTTTTACGGTAACGAGATGGCTATGAGCACTTTTTGTATAATCGATATTTCGAAATTACGAGTTTTTCTACTGTGTGTGCAGCTATTTGTAACTGTCAACATTCGGACTTCGTATTGCAGACGTATCTATGTATCCATTCGGACTTGTGCAATAGGGAATGCGATTTGGCGCTTGACTTTTTACGCAAGGATTTTCGATTTCGCGACGAAGTTTTCCCCATAATCGACAAAATCCCGCGAGATTCACCGTTGGAACTTTTCTATGGCGTATAAAATAACGTTTTTTAACGTTTTTTGGACGTAAGCCATTTTTACGACGATCTTTACCAGCAATTTATATGCTCCTTTATACGAACATTTTGATATCGAAATTGTGCAATGATTTGCTCGTCGCTTTAAGAAATTGTTCAACGAATAAACAATTAAATGTTTATCTTTGAACAATAGATTACTCCAAAATAAAAATGACCATCTAAATATAATAAAACTATAAGATAGCTATGTATACAGCGCAACTTAGCATTATTATCAATGTTTCGCTGATACTTTTCATTATCAATATTTTAGGACGCTATTACACGAGTATAAAAAGAGATAGAAAAGAAAATTATTTCTCTTCACATGGCTGACGATCGACGTAACAATATTCCACGGAAGTATTATCGCTAACACGGCACATTCTTCGATATTACATCTACACATCTTATACCGACTGTTAAACAGACTTCATTTGTTCAGATACATTTTTATATAGATGAGAATTTTCTTCGATAGCTCCCGAATGCAGAAATTCGTCGAATTCTAAAACTGTTCGTAATTCAATAGCGTTAAGCTTTGTAGAAAATTTACACAACAAGCACAAACCGTAGCAAGAAAAAACAATCAGAAAGCAATGACGCTAAATGTGAGATTCTAGTGGTACACAATATTTTATAGATTTCGCCGTTATAGTTACAGTAACGGTGAAAACATGAAAATCAATTAACTTATTGTAGTCGTTACGAAGCACGCTGAAATAAACAATTATACAGTATGTCCCAGAATGCACAACTTCCTTCTGGAGTTGTGAAAGAAGAGGACAATCTAAATCAAATGTTCCCTTTCCAATTTTTCCTCCAATCATTATTAACAAAATAATTAACGAGAAAAGTGGACCAGTAGCTCAAAACCTCGTCACTTCATGATTGTTTACGCTATTTGCTTATTGATAATAATAATTAATCAATTCATTCATCAACCGGGTGATAAGCGAACACTGATTGTGACAATTGTACTTAACACGCATGATCCGTTTTTTTATTTAATAACTTTATTAACAGCGGTTAGACGAAAAAGTGGAAGCGAAACTTTTCATTCAGAATTTCACCTTGTTTCACACCCCTGAAGAAAAGTAGTACGTTCTGGGACATCATGTGTAATACGAGATACTGCGGTAATTCCTTGATAGTGTTGTTCAATTATGAATGAATTTTATACAACAGAGAAAAAAATTTTGTTAAGACATACCGACAAAAATTAACAAATTTCTTTGTTTTAATTCCTTGATAGTGTTGTTCAATTATGAATGAATTTTATACAACAGAGAAAAAAATTTTGTTAAGACATACCGACAAAAATTAACAAATTTCTTTGTTTGCTAGGTATTACACATGAAGTTTTTACATATTATTCTATATTAAATATCCTGTCGAGAGACATATTAATTAATTATTCTATTCATATCAGTTTTGTATTATGTAGCATGTCTGAATTTTTATCGGTAATTTGATAAAAGAAAAAGAACGCCAATGAAATTTCACGTATTTCAAAACAGACACTACGTATGTATGAGCTTAAACAACATAAAGGACGCTTACTATTATCTCCGGGTACAAGATCAAACTACTGATTCCAATAATAACGTATTCTCGAATAATAATCAACGTACAGAGGAACCATTCTATCAAGCTCATTTCTGAAATCCATCCGTCACTATATCATATATATTCCTTGATGATTCTCAAGGAACGCATTATTAAGGCACCTTGCAACCGCATCATATAAATTTCCATAAAACCATCTGTCGCACATATACATATGAGAATAGAACGAGCGGCCAAATGGGAGACTTGGGACTAGGTGATTGAGAGAAAGAATACGAATGGAAAAGTTTCTTTTTTCTATCGACATGTGAGAGAGAGATAGAAACTCCTCCAAAGCATATTTTCTCTATCTTTTACAGAGTTGACTAAAATATGTTGGATGCTCGGTCTATTGTCATATCTATGCTATCGCATCGCGCTCGAATTTATATTCACTTCATCGAAAATATTGTGTACAATTGAGATTCAAAGCCCATACGTCATTAAATTATCTTATCGATTGCGTAAAATTTGGCTTATCAGCCGTAAATTTAACGACCAATGAAATCCGGCCGTTTTATTCGCAGATAAATAGCAGCGTGGAACGATTATAGCATGCGTATGTAAAAGCTACGTACAATAGTAAGTGATGACGCAAATTTTCTATAACTGCTGTTTAATCCTCTTGCGGACAGAGTATGATCAGTTCTCGAATAGCTCTTTAACAAACGTATGTATTTGTTATCAATTTTATAAATGACATATGCAAATTGACAAATAATTCTATGGGAATATTCAGACCAGCACTGTTAATAAAGAACAACGGACAGTCCCATAGTATCCGTGAATGGTTTCCACATTTAAGTGCCAGTGGAAGCTCACCCTAACTAGTAATTATTGCCACCCACGCTGTTATCGTTCCAAGCGTGCTAATCCACATATCATCGCAACTACATGCGGTATCACTAGATCCTTGTTATCACTGGGATACACGTCGGACTTGCTTATCCACGGATCCTCGTATAGCATTGACCTTCTTCCCTGAATCTTCCATGCGTACATACATACACTCGTTCCCCTTGTTTGATTTCCGAGAATAGTTTACGTTCCTCGCTTCCCTATGTAGTTCAGTAAGTTCATTCAGTTGTTTTGATCGCTTACTCTGAAACGAATAGTAATTTTGCCAGAATTAAAACTTCTTTAAAGCTAATTCTCTGTTATTTATTATTTTTCTTATTGTTTATGTTTATTATCTAACAACCTGTGTGAACTAGTTTAAAATGATTGATTGTCAAAAATAACATTTTTAGCAATTTTTGAGATCGTTTAATGTTACCATTTTTTGTATTCATTGATGATTTTCTTCAAATAAATTCTGCTTTTNATGTATCTAATTGTTAATATACTCTATTAATTTTTATACTATTTTGCCACATTTTTATCCCCCATTTATAATTACTTCAATTTACTTAAGTCTTATGAGACACTAGAATTTCGAATCTGTCCAATCTCTTATTATAATAAGCATATCGAAAAGTCAGATTGTTCGCAGTTTTCACGATTCGCTTTTGAATCTAAAATGAGATACAAATTTTCCAAGGGACGTTCGCTTCGCAAAACGGTAGCAGGTTCCCCTTGTGATGTGTTCGCTTCGCCATTGTTGCTTGTTTACGTAGTTGGCTTTAATTACAGTTACAACCGTGATATGCAAACGAAGCCCTGATTCCGCGAAGCGACGTTTATTTGTGAATCGCTAAAACCATTTCTACTCAAATCGGAGTGTGAATTTTAACAGATTGTCAAGAGCTATGAATTGATTTTAGTACAATATTCTGTTCTTTCCTATATTAGTTGCATTTTTATCGATGATAATAATCGAAAATGATTTGATAATTTATTTCAGGAATTTTTTTTCTCATGAACATTATGTACTTATAGTTTAATAATTAAATTGGAAAACTATACTGTTTTGAGGAGCAAACTCTCTTTTATAAAATAAACCTAATCACGAATTATTATTAAAACTATTAAGCATATCGATTGTAATATCAATAGATTTTCCATTGAAAATCTGAAGAATTCACTGCCATTACCGTGATTTCAAAAGTCCATCGCTAAAAATCTGCAGGAATGTCCGACACACATTCCGTGCACTCTCATTGAAATTCCTAAAGGATGAAAGCTCGGCATAATCGATACCAGGGTCAAAATTGATTGGCAGCGGTAGCTTAAGCTTCCATAGTCACCATTTCGCTTTGATACGTACTAGCAGTTTCCAATTTGCCACAATACAATTTTATCAAAGGAAACTAAAAATAGTCACACCACTGAGAAGTAAAAGTAGTTCAACCATTTTACAATTCAGAAACCTGACGCAATGCAGTTCCGTATTCTTTTCATGATATTAGGGACATATAAACTTGCGTTCCTTATGGTCTTACTAAAATGCAAATTTTATTTACATACATTATACGTAAATACATCCGCTGTAAATTCGAGAAAGAGGGATAAAGTTTATGTATTCTACCTAATTAGCTTTACATGTTCCTATCCTTCCATCCGAAAAACTTGTCACTTAAAAGTAGAATGTTTCCAACAAAAATGAATCACATTCAATCAATTCAAATATCAAATTCAAGTCAAACTAAACAGTTCCAACCATTGCGTCTTTTACTTTTAACTAAACACAAAGGTGACTAGAACCAAGAGTTGGATTTGTCTTTGCCTCCTGATCATTGAAAGTTTACGGAAAATATGGGTCAAATTGTAGCATCTTCGAGCATAGAAATCTAAAGTCGCTTCATGGCTTTTATTCACTTAGCGTATTCTAGAAAGTTCTTTCTATAAATTGCTAACCACAATTCCATTGGTCGACGAAGAACACCAGCGACCACCAGTTTTCCTAGATATTTTCTCTTTGTAATTTCGTTCTCACAATCACGTTCGTTCAATTTTCTTCAAGATATAAACTGGCGTTTATGAGTATTACAACACACTTAGAACTAAACAAACATTCGCAAGAAATCTAACAGCAAAAATTCTGTTATTCGTTTCTTAAGTTTTTTATCTGTTATAATAAAACGAAATTGCATATACATATATGTACCCTTACAGTAAAAAGTAAATAATTGCTCAATGATTCATTCAGGATAGAATGATTGGACCATTATTCTGTTCAAAGGGAACCGAGTTTTACGTAATAATACCGGATGTTACAGTTTTCATATACATTTGCAGCCAAGGAATATATTCTACGCAGTATTTTTCATTCCTTATGTTCTTCTCGTGAAGATTAATTACTCTTCTTAATAAATCTTTGTTTTCTCTGACATAATGAAAACGTGATGTTCCTTTACGGATCATAATTCAATTTCATAAAACATTCAGTTGCATCTAAATTGTGAATATTAGATTGTGGATCCTATGCATTTATAAAAAAATAAATCGAACAAAAATTATAAATGCTGCTTGTAACATATGTATAATACCATTCAGACTATCAGAAGACGAACGCATATTTCAATGTTATAAATTATAAAAGAAATATGTATGTATCATACAGTTTTTAAATATGTTTCATTTAGCGTGAACATCCGTAGTCTACTTATAATTGACACGCCGGAATTAAAAAATAATACTTAAAATTCAACGTCAGAGCCATAAAGGACAAAGTTTAGTTAAATTGCGCTGCGCGTAGTCGCAGATGCAAATTTTATGAACACGTCTCGACAGTATGTTTGCAGTTTCCGGTGTTAACATTCTACACTCTCTAATGTTTTGTTTGCGCGAGAAGTTTGCCAGGCGGAACGTTGATATAAACTATTCGCGTTAGTAGAAGCTAAGCACGAACTTATGATATTCACCGGTGAACTCGACGTAGAATTCGGTAACTAATAAAGAATATTCAGTAAAACATGAACATACAAACTTCTTGCGAACTGCCTTTGCATAAAATGTAGACGTTGCTCGTATCGAGTAATCAGGAACTAGAACACGCACACAGTGTAGAAAAACTTGAAAATATCGTGACGCAGTGACCCTGGCATGGTCACGCGGTGGTCGTACGTTCTATCAAGATGGAGCGATAAATGATTCTGCAAAATGTAGTTCAATCTATGCCGGCTTCAAATTGGTATTCCAATTGTCGTTAAGTGTCGTATCTCGGAAACAGCACGTTTGTAATTACGTGCACTGCGGTTTCGAGTTCCTCCTGACGTACAGGTGCAAATTTGTTGATAGCGAGATGGATAAGACTGGTATTATAGGAGTCTCTAAACAGCAGTATTATGTTTATGATAAGTGGTAAAATTTGAAACCCTAGTAACGTGCTTAGTGCTTAAACTTCTAACAGGAAGCACATTATTCTTTTTATATCGTATTGTTTTAATCTTATCTCCAATTCCTTTGCATAAAGTATAAACGAATATAAAGATAAAAGCTATAAATTGCTTTGTATTGTATTTTTAATATGCTAACGTCACGTATTAAAGTACTTACCTACTTACAGATTTAAAACCCTTTGGATTCAAAGATAATACGAACACTTACCGTTATAACAAGTTGACCACAAATTATTCAAATCGAGTACATAACAAATTTAGAACAAAACTATAAAAAAGGGTTATCGATTAGAAAATCAATGAAGATTACAATTTTAACAAAATTCTAATTCTAACTATGAAAACTGCGAACATTCACGGAAGCTTTTCCCGATCATTTATGGTCCTAAACATATTTCACATATCATTCTGAACTTTGCAATTGTTATTCATAATGCAAATCGACCAATCAATTCCTCGAACTTCAATCATCATACACGAGAATTAGAACGTGGATAAGTGATAACTGAAAAAGTTCTACGTCATTAATGTCATTTCGTCGAGACATCGCGACAATCAAATTTCAATTTTAAGTCCATTACAATTAGTGAGCATTGGTCACATTGATGTGAACAATAAAAAAATAGTTGAATTCTATAAGAATTTACGCATTTTTGTCAACTTGAGCTTTTCGTGGTTAAAGGATACAACTGTGCACACAGTCGACCAGGAATTTAATAGAGTCATTTGAACTCTGCAAACAAATTATATATATAAATATCGCGTTTTATACATCCATCACACAAACATATAGGGTGAGTCAAGGAGAACTGTCATTTGAAATAACACCATTCTCATTCATTTTACTAGAAAACTGAGAAAATCTAACACGATAATGTAATCACTCAACAAGCTCCATCATGTATCTCCTCCGTTTTATGTAAATTCCTGTAAAGTGTCTTTGAATAAAGTACTTATATAACCAATTATTTCAAAGGGCTCTACTTATTGATTCACTTGATATAATAAACTATTGATTAGCAGTGCACGTGTCCTAGCCAATGAAGTATCGTTGAACGATGATGATATCAATAAAATTAGTCAATATCGATGTACCTCACGCGTAATTGAATAGGAAAACGTCGCGGTGTCCCATCGGATGTTCACCATAATCTTTATCATAAATTCTTTCCATATCATCGGTATTTCTCATATCATCTCATATCATCGATGTCGTCTGTCATCTTTTAAACATTTCATGTCATCTCAAAGGACAGGAGAAATGTTAATAACAAAATGAGCACTATCTCTTTCACTTCAAAATATCCTTTATCTATTCCGAGTAAATTTAAATGGTCGCTGATTGTAAAATAGGTATACAGATCGTTGCAACCGCTAAGGAAAAGTTAATCCTTCGACAGTGTAGTAAAAACAAATTAGTGGATATTATAAAAATCTATATCCTAAAAGCATTCTTAAAAACGCTTTGCAAGGTTTTACCTGCCTTGTAGAGAATTAATTGTGTATAACATAGTTTAAGATAGGCGATTAGGAGGAAGGAATTCGGACTGCACTGTCAACGGGTTAAGATTTTGTTAAGGCCTAATAGGTAACGGAAAATTTGTTAGCGATGTAATGAGCGATCGCGGAATTTTCGTTGCTATACGTAAACGCTTATCAGAAATTATGTATAGTACTCTCGAAGCGATTTACTATTTCATGTAGATTATACGCAGTATAATAACTACTCATTGTCAGTTGCAATTAACATCTAGCCTTCGGGCGCGTCACTGTCGAGAAATGATAATGCGAAAACGTATTAAACATTAGAAACATTCGTGCATATCTGGCTTATCAGAAACGAGACCTCGATCTCATCCTGTTTCTATTAAATCGTCGCTTCCACTTTGATCGATAAATACTTAATCATTTCTTGCCAAGATTGGAACGACTAAAAAACTGAAAATGACCTGTGTTTCACATAAAATTAATTAATGTACTCATTTATGGGTATTATAATTTTGTTTAAATGTCGTATATCGCTGACTGTTTGATTTAAAAAGACCTCCGTCTGCATTTTATCTTTTTACTTAATTTAAGAAGTAAAATAGTAAGTAGAAAAGGAATAATAAGGATACGCTGCTTTTTAAAGGAAGCGGTTAATACGTATTTTTTTCTGTTTTTTAAGCTAATACAATTTCCCATGTTCCTCCATGAAAGCACGACTTAATGTTGTGGCGCAGTTTCTCTGGAAATTTTAATTTCCTCATGGCCTATAATATAACAACATCCACCTAATGCGCTTAAGGTATTACTTTTAAGCTTTATTTTGAACGCCGCACGATTAACTATGATGTGACATAGAAAACCGTCAAATCCATTTCTCCTACATCCTTGCCTCATAAAGTAGTAGGGGAAAAAAGCACAACTAACCATTTCAAAATGATACGCGAATCAATTGTTTGGTATAAGATACAGTATTTTAATAATGAAATTTATGAATGTCTACTTCCATTCGCCTTAATATTTAAGTTCAAACTATTGCTTCCACTTTAATAAGTGTGAGATAAAATTTTTCACTGAAAATTCGCTGCCTGCTGGTTTTGCGTAATTTTACAAAAAAAAAACGCAAAACTAGGAAGATGTACGATGTTATCACTCAGAGCAATTCTCGACAGGACGCCTCCGAAGGCGCCCACTTCATGGCTAAACGTGTACGAATCACAAGCTGAAACAGGCGAGCAAGTAAACGAACGATAGCTTAAAACAAAAAAAATGCAAAAAAAGAGTAAATGCGAAGTAAACTAAAAGTGTTGTCATGCTCCAGTGTCGTCTAACGATAAGTAAGCTTCTCGTGTGAAAAAGAAAGCTCTCTTTTCCGCAAAGACTGTTCACGCGGAAACAATTAGGGCAAGCGTGGAAACGATTACGACAGGCTAGATAAGCGAATAGCTGAGGAACTGGGGCGTCGAAATTAGACAAATTAAGGTGAAAAGAGAGCGAAAAGAATAGAACTGAGAGAGGAAGAAGATAATGAAGAAGATACCTGCGGCTCTAACTCTAAATAATATACTTAAATACTTGTTACGCTATCCATAAGTTTACATCATAATCTCTATCATGAACAGAATTTGCGAGGTATATATTGTACGTGATATTATATTTATACGGGCTGTTACATAACTGTCTCCAATCTTTAATTCCTTCGTGCGAACAACGATGCGAACGAGACAGACAAGTAAGATGAAAGGCGCAGGTGAGTGAAAAAGCGACGAAAATCAGAGGATGAATTCGGCGATCGAGAGGAAGGAAATGGTACGAAGTTTAGAAAAAGTAAAGGCGATAACTCCTTCTTAGCGCTGTGAGGTACAATTCAGAGACGAGGAAAGACGAGGAGAAAATCTGATAAGATCCTTTCAACGGGGACAACGTATAGGAATGAAGAAGACACGAGCGAGTTTGGTTTAAAAGTTTTGCTCTTTATTCACGAATATGTTCCTCAAGTGTAAACTGTGAACGATACGGTCTCCATTGCTTACAAAGGATTACAAGCCTTATCAGAATCCGATAAATTAGCAAACTTGCTTCAGTGACGTTCTTCCAAGGACGGAATCTTCAAACCTCTCTCTCTAACTTTTGATTAATGAGGGAGGAGTTAGCATCCCAGGGAAAAAAGGATTTGCTAATTGAAACGACGAAGGAGATTAGCCAAAGAAGTTTGCTGCTTCGTCTCACATTTACACGACGTCCACCAGGATCCGAGAATAATGCAAGGGAAGCGGACACGATGACAGTTTCTGGAAAAATGGTTTGCCACGATTTTTGTGAGCCAACAGCTGCGAAAAGGACAGCAAGAGAAAGGTAATGGAAGAAAAAGAGGATAAAGAAGGCACCTGAAAACAACGAAGATTTTTTTCCCCTCCCAAGCCATCCCCGAAGATAACTTCAGAGGCCAAAAGGGTTGCTGCGAGCTCTTCCTCTCGAGACCCCAATCTGCGATTCTCTGTTCTATCGAAGCTTGTCTTACCTTTAAGTCGACGAAAAGAGACTGATTTGTGTAGGGGGCAAAGCATTGTGCGTATGTACGTGGTCACGCGAACCGGATGCAACGAATCGTTAACTCCCTCGTGAACAAACAAGCGAACAAGTAATTAATTGAAATGAAATAATATCGACGGACGTGATCGATTTTGCTAATTATGAAGCTGTCGATTTCGAATACGCTTTCGTTTCCTTTCGGTTCGATGACCACGAGTTTCCAAAGACTGTGTACAATATTTTTTTGTACGCCTGCGCCGTCGTTCGCGCGAACGCGCGTTCTCCCCTTAGTTTTTTCGAACTGTTACTAGGCTTGTTTCTTAATAAACTTGTTTTTTTATTTGTTAGAACGGCAGTGGCTCTGGTGGCGAATCGGGCGGACGTGGCAACGGGTGAGTATCGAATTTTTCATCTACTGCATACATTGTCAAAAAACGTTTCAGAACAAAATTTTACGGGATGGACAGAATTTATTTGCGACGATGAGTACAAATTTAGTTCAACGAATATTTAATATTTTATTTCGTTTATTTTAAGATACATGTGCAGCGTTCTAAATGTAATAAAAGAAAATTTGATTTGGCGAAGCAATTCGTTGACAAACTCGAGTCTGTGCAGAAGTGAAGCAATTTCAGTTTTCATGAAGTAGAGAAGTTCTATATTTTGAACATTTCGAGACTAGATTTCTAGAGAAATATTCACGAAAATCACGTTTGAGTTCATTTTTTTTTTCAATTTCTGTATTTAAACTAACATACGTAACGTGTATTATCCGACCTCGATAAGATCCGTTCAATTTACTCAGTTAATTAACAGATAGAAACGATTTCAGCGTCGCGTTTGCGAAGAATGGATACCTCAGTCTCTTCCCTTCCCTCCTAGCAAAGTTCATGAGTGTAGCTTTGATCTCGACAGCAATTGACATAAAAACCAAGATCTTCTACAAGTTACAGGTTCATTGAAAAGGGTAAACGTTAAAAGAAAGTGCCTCTTAATTCTTGCCAGTCCGATCTGATCTGCTCTTGCTTCCGGAGTAATCGATAATTTCATCCTTTCAAACTATGCGTTCTAGAATTTGTTCGCTTAATCTACCGAGTTCAATTTTCCATTTATTGTTTCATAATGAATGCAGTGCTCTTTATACTAAATAATATTATGGCCCTACTTAATGCCAATTTTGTTTGTTTATCGGTAAAACAAAGCAAAAAAGCGTCAAAAAATTGTTAGAAAAGTCATATGACAACCTAGCCACTTACTTATTTAAGTATAATAATAATTACGAAAATTATATACATATTTAAGAAATTATTGAAAGAAGGTAGTGCAAAGTTCATGGTCGTTATTACTTTATAGGGGGTTCATCAGGCTGAAAGCTATGACCTAGTTGTATAATTCCTTTCTGATATAAGTCGATTTCTTCTTTATCCAGTTGTATTTAGTCGATTGTGTTACGTGTACGTGGAATTACTAATTAAATGTTGATATAGTATAATTCCGATCGATCTCTCAAATGTACGTGCAAAGAAAACTTTTTCGTCGTAGCGTTAATTAAACACGTTCAATATATCAATTTTTAAACGTATCGTATCGATTGTTAACTCGAACAGGAGATCAGAAAGGTATTGTATGATAATAACGAGGCATCAGTATTGACTAATAACTAAATGACTGTCGCTAATGAGAATTAGACTTATATTGAAACGGGTAAGTATCTAGACAAGACCTGTAATGACGAAGTTTCCGATCTCAGTCAGAAAGTTTGATTGCCTTAAATCTAATATCGATTCGATCGCGAGACTAATTCGAAAAAGATTTATTCATTGCTGTCATATATATACACCGGTTTACTTCTCAACACGCGATTGCTACCAAGATCGAACGGTGTTCATAAATTTTAGAACGAACAGATCATTAAAGGTTCCCAGTTGATCGCCTTGATTACATGATCCTTCGAGTTACATAACGGTGGATCTTCCTGCCGTTTTTTGAATATTTAAAGATCGCAGTTTAATATTCTAAAAAAGAGATTCTCTTTGAGATTCGCTACTGTTATTTATTCATAAGCCTGCGAATTCAAATATGAATTCATTCGGTGTTTGAATTTATTGCTCAAGTACTATAAATTCAAATATGGTTTCATGGTATGACTACATTATATAAATTGAAACATAGCTTCACTGTACGAAATTCTGCATTAATTGAGGGATACATTCAGCTATGAATTAATCGGTTCAATCAAACTAGACACCCAAACGTAAATTCATAAATTTAGTTACAACATAGACAGTTTAATATTGACAATTAACCATTGCTATAAAATACAATTAATTTTTTAATAAACGATGAACAATAAGGACATTGACGTGATTTTTTAATTGCGTTTAATGTTTTAAAATCGACTGTTTCTTTCAGGCATCCGGGAGACAATCCATTCTACAGCACCATCGACAGTATGCCAGACATTCGGCCGCGCCGAAAGTCGGTGCCATTGGTCTCAGAGCTGGTACGTAATCAATAGTCCATTAACCCTAATTCAGATATGTCCGCGTTTGTGCATACATCGATGTGCACGAGGACACGGGCCACGAACATTTGCGTAGTTTGTTTTTATATTCATAAAGTAACAACTGATGGTATTTTCTTATTAGCTCAGCATCGACGTCGTTGTCGTCGTCGTCTCGTCCGATCTTATCCCCCTTAACGACGTCATTAATATTGATCGTGGTCATCAAATACAGTTTCCATATGACTATTGCTATAATAATTATAATGTTCTCAAATAATTTTTGGAAAATGAAATTAATAAATGAAAGAATTATTATTATTATTTAAAAACTTGGAATTACATCTTCAGCGAGAAAGAATCATTAATTTCTTAATATAAAACTGTTATAAAACATACAAATCCGATTGTTTAACATGCATATATTGATTAAGTAAGCAGAAATAAATATTAATTGCGATTCTTTGATTTTAAGTAATAATATACCTGTACTGTGAGACTCAAGGAAAATCGCAGTAATATACATATAGGCAGTGGAAGCATTTACAGGCTCCGAACATCACTCGAAGCTCCTATTCAGTATTAATGCTTTTTCTATGATTCACCTCGTTTATACTATTTAATTAACCAGACATTATTCTTTCGTTCCCTTTCAACCCGAGTATTATTCTCGCAATTTTCGCCATGGCTTTTATGGAAGACCATCTTATGTTTTCACTTATTACCTCTATTTCGTTTTATTCTGTCGATATTATCTTCCCTCTAATTAAATCTCCAAGGCTGATTCGAGTTCGAAGAATTAAAACCAAGCAACTAAAACTTTACTTGTGTTTTAAATTAATTCAGTTAACACAATTGAAGGTTAAATTTTTAGATATTTTATGAAATCGAGAACCACGATCAATGTTTACAGACGGTTTCTTATGTACCCAATAAGAATTCAATGTTTCCAAAAATTTCATTATTTCCTTAGAAGAAAGATCGTCGCCTAAACCTCGATCTTGTCCCAATGATAAAGTTCCAATTCCTAATCGATAAATTGCACTAAATCACTTCAATCGGTTTGAACTTTACGTATTCGCATCCAGAGCGATGGATATCGTTTAAACTTCTCCCCGTTTTTCACGAGACGACGTCGAGCACGCGACGATTGTTCGATATCGAGAGATCGATATCTGCTGAGCAGTTCGTGTCGCCTTCGAGAGATATTTTTTTTCTGTGCTTAAAACGATAGCACTAAAAGCATCAGGGAAGCTCGCTCTTGCTCTCGAGGGTGACTTGGTTATCGATTAACCATCGTGCTACCTGATTGCGTGTACAACGTTTTTTTCCTTATTTTTTTTATGCCACGCCGTGTTTTCGGTAACCCGAGACATTCTACCAGAGGGGCGTCGCAGACGATTTCACGATAAATCGGTCGCCAAAGGGTTAGACGTCGCGATTAGGGCTTGAAGCGAACTTTTAAGGGATCGAGTTAGTTGTCCCTAACCGTTTCTTGCTAGAGGGCAAGTTAGAACGTTTCCACGATGGAGATTTTATAGATCCTGATAGCCGGTTAAAGAAGGGTGATTCGCGATAAGGGATGATTTATTGAAAGTTGTCTGCAGACCGCCCCGTACTGTTATTTCTACTCCGTTACTAGCGCTTTACAGAGTATACTCGTTCGAGATTGTTCAGTTTTTTATCCGGTCATCGGATATTATCTTTTCGTACGGTAATAACCGAATATACAGGGTATCCCAAAAAGCACGATTTTCCTGTAAGGGTGTGAAAGCATGTGAAATTCTGAATCAGAGCTTCCTCCCACCACTATTAATTCCTTGAACGGAAATGACGAGTCCAGCTCGTCATAAACATTCCTCTTTTTCAAGTGCTGATTGAAAATAAATTGTCGTTCAAGGGGTTAATAAAGTTATTAACAGTTGGAGGAAACAGGAACTTTTTACTCAGAATTTCATCCTCCTTCACACCCTCGGAGGAAAGTTATGCATTCTGAGATACCCTGTATGTTCACGCAATTCACTGGGAAGTGGCGTCGCAGTAATACATTGCAGGAATTGTATTCCCTTAACCTGTTGCTTGAGAACATCATATCAAGAACACGCACAATGTCTATGAATAATTCTTAATTTAAAGTGACACAAAAATAAATGTCAAGCAGAGTATCCAAACGACTCATTTCACGAAAATTGGTCACTACATACGACATTTTTCGTTATTCTGAGCGTCTATATCACTCAGAGTCGATAAGTCTGTGGTGGTCCACGCGCTTTCAAAGAGCGATAAAACTGTCGTCCGAGCAAAGGAAGCATTTCCCAGATTGCGATCAGCCATTGTGATCCGTGGCGATCGTTAAAACAAGAAACGCGTCCGTAAAACGAGCGTTTGACACGAAATCGCGAGTAAGCATTTCTTGCTTTCGTTTTCCGTCCCCATGCCTTCGTACGGTCATATAGTCTTCGCTCTTTACGACCTGCGTCGCCATTTCGCGGTCGAATCGAAGTGAAAACGCTTCCCAAAGCGATACCAAAGCATACTTACTATCCCTCAAAGAAACAACGTGTATACGACTCGCAAGATTCGTTCATTTACCATAACCGTTCTCCTTGCCTTAATTCAATGTTCAGAACGGGTCGAGCGGAAATACGAAGAAATACGTGCTTCATATGTCCTGGGTAAAATTTATTTGACGCTAAAGGAATTTTTTTAAACAGAAATTAGCAATTTTTCAAGAGATTATTTCGATCTTACAATTAATTGATTATATCGTATTTTACCAGTTGAAAATTAAAGCGGCTACATTAAGAATGATTTGAACAAATTTTTCAAGTATAATATAATCTACATTAAGTAAATAATTCAGGAGATTAAATAAAAAGGACGTTTCCTGAGGCTAGGCATTACGCCATAGTGGAAGAAGTAATTAATTTCGTGGAAAACTGACCGTTGAAAATTCGAAGAATGTTCATTCGACTCACTGGCTGGTCGATTACCTGCGTGTTCGAGATAACGTCGTACTTTAAAAAACGAAGTCACTTACGCTACGCGCCCCTTTGCTCACGCGACGTCTTCAGCAAGCCTGTTAAAAGCGCGACCAATGGTGTTGAAAATTAAAAACAAAATGAGACAAGAAAGAAACATGCGTTATTATATATAGATAATGTTATTTCTTGTGTGCAGCTGCTTAAAAGAATTAGAAATTGTACAAACACGTCGGGGAGATATTAAAATCTTAATTGCCCTTTCGGCATGTGAATAATTATTTTATGGGATGATAACATTATTTTTCTTCCTTGAGTTGAACGGAATCTTTAAACCGTTTTTTTGCCTGAATGAAACCTTCACCTTTGGTATTTATTGTGGGCCGCAGTACGGCGCACGCAGCACGAAACGTCACAACTTATAATAGACCAGAACCCGAACGTTTAGATTTTAAACCGAACTATGAACTCCCTGCAATCAAATTTTCTCGCAGCGTCAGAGAAAAATCACCGTGGCTTAATGACTATCGATTTTCGCTCGATCCGTTGCGTATATGTTCTATGTGAAATTCATTGGAAAACAGATACGAACGGAAAACTTTCCGTGACATTATTACGGACACTTCTGCTGTAAATCTTAGGACAACTGTAAACTGTATAATATAGGGATTTTGTAAGAACATGTATTAATTGAATTTGCGACATTTCAATGATTAGTGAATTGTATCAAAGAAAATCTTGAGTACTCTTCATCGATAATGTAGTTACAAATGGAACTCTAAACACATCTCTATTGTTTTCTTAATTTCTTACAACAGATGTTTTACCATTCCAAAGTAAGAATTGTGAAAATAATTCAGATATTTCAATGAATGGGTTTCGCGCCGAAGCATATTTTCAAATGTTTTTATTCCAAATTGATGTTTTAAAAAGTAAATGTTATTTTTTATTGAAATAACTCAGTAAGAATTTATTATGTGCATTTTCTCATTTGAAATCTCTTATGATTATTGACTTTACATTTTTAGCTAATCCTCCTGTAGGTAACGAATAATGCATTCCAAACTTTGAAGTGTCCTAAGACTTATGAATGAAGGTGTACATTCACTTCCCTTTCAGCAAAGTTGGGACTCGAGAAGAACGAAATAATTTTCCTCGCAGTCACGCGACTTCTCGAATTGCTTTCTCTCTCTCTCTCGGCTTCCAACCCCTCGAATTTAGAAGTCTCGACCTGTCTATCTGTGAACCTTCCCATCTCAACCTCTACCACACTCCATTCTCCTGTATGTGTTTGATGTTAATAATTTTTCTTTTAGTTGTTGTGTAACATGACCTTGTCCCTTGTAATCCAGCGTCTGAAAAAGTGTATTGTTCGTCGAGTCGAAACCAGGAAACAAGAGACCGATCGATAGCGATTGTATCACGTAATTCATACCGATACATTAATTAATACCGTATCGAATGTACATATAAAACACTGGTAATGAAATCAATACGAATTTGGTGTTATCAATATCAACCTGCAAATCATAATATTATTCTGTATTATACTCAATAATAGTAAAAATATAGGTTTCAAATATTAATAACCGTTTATAATTAAAATTAATTAGATCTATAAAAACCATGTTTTAAATTTTTATTAGAAAATCAAGTATAGCATATTATTTTATTTTACATTATGTAATCTCTCTAACATCTAAACATAAATTAATTCGTTAAAACCAATATTAAAAAAGGCATTCAATTTTGAAATGTGTACGAATATTTATGGACTTTACTGTATGTGATACTAGGAATGCAAAGCAGTGAGCAGATATGATCCACTCTCTTATTGATAATTTTGAAAAATATTAAAGTACAATTTTCTTAATTGGTATCAAATCGATATTGATTTGATATAATGCAATTGATTGATTTTATACGTACAAGTATTACTTCGTACATTATTGATTCGAGAATGTATGAAGTAATAGATGATGATGAATATAATATCAGTATTAATCGCTACCGGTCGATCGATAGGAAACTATCGTGAAATTGCTGGATCTCAGGGCGGAACATTCAGTTCTAGTCGCTAACGCGATTCGAGGAAACATTCGGTGGTGAATTATGAGATTCATTGGGGCGGAAAATGCAAACTCGCCGCGCTGCGATTCTGTAATTTTAGGTTTTCGCATTCACCGAGAAGAGATAATGTTCTGGAACACGGAAAGGGATTAAATTTCTTATGACATTATACCCGACACTAATGAACATCGATTAAAGATCAATTTTGATGAAGAAGAGAAGGGTAAGAGGAACGTTTTAATTGCTGACAGTTCAGAAGATTATCGCCTGTCTCGGTGAAAACATATCGATGCACTGATTTACGTTCGCGTGCCTCTCTTGTCTCTTTAAATGTGTCCCTTTATCCATAACAAAGTACTATAAAAACAAGAAAAGACAAAAGAAAGATAGAAAGAAATGCAACTGATACGTACTAACCGGCATATAATGCCATTTTTCTTTGTTTGTTCTCTGTGGCGCCCGTTGTTGTATCCACCTGAACACCTGAAAAATGCAAAACCACTCACTGAAAAACCTCTCAAAATATCTCAAAAATTCTACCTCCAGGTCTTGAAGGTACTGATTAAATGCCTCCTTAACGAAGTTTAAATAAGAAAATGCTTGTTTCGTCGTACATAGCGCATGCTTCAGCTTCGATGCGTGTTACCATAATTCAGTTTTTTATCTTATGTCAGCATCCTTTTTCATATAACTACATCGTTCTGTTTTTGTTTGCATTTGCTAACTGGATATTCTCTTTTTCTTATTCCTCGGCTCTAATCTCGTTTATTTCCCGAGATTTTACCAATATATTGTTCGCTTTTACGCAACGTTACGCGCAACGCCTCTCGGAGATATCTAATTAGCTTAATTACGATACTGCAGCCGAAGGATTTTCTAATTGAAGGATTAAAGTAACATTATAACGTATCGCGTTTCGCGACGTAATTACACGAAAATCGACGTTCGATTTACCATCCAGTCTCTTCAGGCTGGTGTAATGATTTTTAACAAAGAAAATTTCCGGTTGGTTAAAAGAGGTATTGCTATCAATCGTGTTTAATCATTCATCAATTTTTGCACGAATCTATACTGCTACTTATTGCACCATATAACGAAAGACTAAATCAGAACAGATTAAACGTAATTAAATTGCGGAAATATTCAGTTTCATTACGAACAATCAATTTCTTCGAAAATCTGTATAAAATCCACTAGAATTATACATTGGCATTTACAGAAGTGGGAATTAGTATAAAAATCTACTAGCGTGCATGTAAGAGATACCAAAAATTAATTAATATAGAAGAATTTAGCCTTTCGGTAAGTTATTCCAATTTTGTTTTACAGTTTAATCTTTACTGTACCCGCACGCATTGAGTATATTCGTCATTATGAACGCATGGATGAGTAGTTAGTACCGAATATCGTAGTTAGTAGGTGCAAAATGCGACACGTTTTATTATATCATAGTTAGACCAATAGACTGTAGGTCAAAAACTCGTATCACGAATACATTGACTAACTTATGATCCTGCTCTTCCTTTCTCTCTGATTTTATTTATTTCCGTACGATGTATTTTGATCTAAAAATGTGAGAAAAGGACAGCAAATGTATCTAATCGGCGTCCTTAAAGGAAGAGAAAGTATCGAGATTGGACATAAATGTCCAAGCAAAATATAAACAATCTGTGATTTCTTTAGTGTATTAAACGCAGCAAGAAGAGGCTGATATGTTGATTGAGAAGTTCAGAAAAAAATGCGGTACACATGACTGCCTTATTCAAATGTTGTTATGCCACTATAAAATAATTGTATAATTATTTCTGTAATCAAATAAGTCTAGTGTCATTCTTAATATGTAGCTCGTTTAAAAATACAATCGTACTAACTTTTTTAATTGAACTTCTTAAATGGCTAGCTGCAAATTATAGTGATGTCAGTCAATCTTTCCCTATACAATGTTTTTAATTGTTACTAAGAAATTATAATTTTGCTATCACAGAAAACGAATTCCAATTATAAAAATTCGAAAGCTTGATTTACTCCACTATGATTGTTAATCTTTCAGATAGGATTATACAATAGCATAATCTTCATTAAAATTTTACCACTAACAAGATACAATGGAATATTGTATCTGTATAATACATGGGGAAAGGTGAAAAGATAGAGGAACCCACGGTGCCCCGTGCGTGACAGGCTTGTACATACACACCACGAACACGCTTTCTGAGGCTGTGAAGCAGTGTAGTGCGTCTAGTTTCTATTAGCCATTAGTCGATGACAGAGAAAACAGAATTGATTGTGAGCCAAGTCTTTGATTTACTCACTCTAACTATGGGATTGCCTATTTCCTCTTACTTTTGTACAAAATTAGTACTAAGACGAGTAATAACGAGTGAGTCGATTTTGTCTACTCAGATATTATTCGTCTCTTTATTTAAAGTTGAAACATTTAGGTATCTATATTATACATAGAAATGGGCAACATTTTTTCCTTTTTGTCTCTCTGTTTGATTCAATTACTTTAGACTGAACACTGCAATCTATGCGCGAAATTAGTTGCTCGAAATTAGCGTTTATCCACGGTGATACGACAGTAGCGCATGCATCGAGCACGGAGCCCCGTGCAGAATATCTTAATCGAAATCGAAATCTATATACATATATCCAACCACAAATCTTACCTGAACGTCACCTATCCAAAACGTTCTGTAAGTTAATTGGATTAGATTCCATCAGAAATTCATTCACCTCTATCTCGCCTTACCTTTCAACTATTATTATACTATTCATTTCATTTAAATCTACCCCTATTACTCTTCTTACGTTCATCACTCTCTTTGTCTTCAACTTTGAATCATCATCATCTTTGAATCCTTCTTTCTATCTCGTTACGTTTTATCCCTCCTCCATTAATTTTCTAATAATTATGGATATTTATATATTTCATATTTTTCTATTTCGTTTAAATCTTTTCTCACTTTTTTCTATGTACTTATTTTACAGATAATAATATATGCTTTCACAAAAAATAAAGAGTACGACATTTCTTGACCTCGAGATCACATACACATTTATCTGCTATTTCATTTTTTTTTAATTCGATTCCTTCCACACTTCACTCAATGCATCAGCATGTATATTGACACATCTCACGATCAAACAGCTTTGCCACAAATATTAACGATTGAGGAGCTTCTTCTTTGAACAACAGATTGCTCAAAGCACGGCTTTTCAAATAAGCCAATGTAAATAAAACACATTTTCTTGTGACTGTAAATAAGATTTGTAAATAAACGTCGTAAATATTTGCAATGTGCATTTGGTATGGAATCGACGCACGTAAATTTTTCTTAATATGCATAAAATTGTAATTAACACAACTACGTTTTACCGTTAAGAAATTTATGGTATGGAACAGATAAAATATCCATACCAAATGTAATTTTCGATATCACGTTATTTTCTGTGATTTATTTTTATTGATTCACCACTATTTCTTGAATAATCTCACACAGTTAATTGTTTGCAAACGAAATAAAATTTTTTGTAAAATTGTTGTTCAATTTTTATACACACATACATTTCAATTACGTATACATTTCATACAATGATATTCACTTCACTATCGTTCTTTGTTACAGTGTCTTTTCCTTTTATTATTCTCTTCGATTTCTCTTCACGTTCTGTTTATCATCGTTGTCACCCTTTTCCTTTTCTTCTTCTTCTTCTTCTTCTTCTTCTTCTTCTTCTTCTCACTATTCATTCGGTTTCAGTTTCTCACTCTTCCTGGCTCGTTAACTCTGTCTACACGATAGAGACCATAGAGAGACTGGAAGAGGCGTTGTACTTGAATCAGATGTGCATTAATTTCTATCTTTTCTCAGACAATGGCGGCAACGAAGAGGAATGCACCGGGTCTAACAACGGCAGTGCCCAGGGCAACCCTGAACGACGAGGAACTGGTAAGAATTCGTCCATTTTACTACCCCTTTTTCAGGCACCATCTCACTTTACTATCAAAAGTATTCGTTAATTGATCATTTAATGGCCAAATATTTCGTCAAATTAATTTCCTCCTGAAAAACGATTATTAACAAGACATTTATTTGTCAATTTAAGAATAATCTCATGTTGTATTTCAAATAGTGTCTTGATGTATCTTAAATCAGTTTCCTTTATTCGTTTTCATTGTTCATATTTCTAATTGCTAAATTTAATGAAAAGGCTTGCTACTTTTTATTATTTTTCACTGCGATATGCGACAACAAAGAATCGCAATTAACGCAGTATCTAAAATATCTCGCGTCCATCGACATTAACATGATGTTAGGTGGAACGAAAATTGTGGGTTGATGAAAAGAAAGGTTCCCTTATATCGGTAATTTTAATGTTCATGGACAAGGATATACAATCAGCTCTTATTTAAGTTAAGCTCTCATCGCGTGTCAACTGTCATTGAATTAAATTTTCGAAACAATCACGAGTACGGTTAGTGAACTTGTGAAACTCGAATATGTACTGCATTTGAATTATAATATAAACTCGAGCTTCGCGTTGGCCATTTTAAAACGAAATTAACGTTGAATCTATGTCATACTATTGTGACTGCAACTCGAAATGTCTTTCACCAATTGTGAATTGCACAGTGGAGATAATAAATGTTTTGAGCTCGTGTTCAAGCAGAATTTTCTTATGCGCAATAATGTCGGACAATAATAATAATACAATAGTAATAATAAGGGACAATCTACATGAATTCTTCATTGAGCTGTTGAAAAATAAAAACTGCTTAATGAAAATTATATTGGAATTAATAATAAATTATATTATCGACAACTGTATGCAACAGTCATGTACTTAAAATCCAATCAGGATTTTCATGAATTTTAACTAGAATTTTCATTTCATTTTTATAACTCATAGACCGTAGTGAGTAGTAAGAAATAAAACGGAACATCATATTTTTCGTTTGAATCTCGGTAAGAAGGAACAAGAAACATTTAAGAAGAACAGGAATAAGGAATTCTTTGGCAGGATTTGTAAAATAATTTGTATTAGGAATCTTAATTGAATTCCACAACGACCATGCTAATAATGACTTAATTAGCTGTAAGATTGTGCAACACTGATAAGTTTAAGAGGTAACCAAAAGATAAAGAAAAAAGGAAAACACATGCATCCACGACGGCTCGTCCGCTACAGGCTGAACTTATAACCTCTGATAAACTTTTTTTCTTTTCACATGAACTGTGCTGCATTTTATCCTCATTTCCGCGCTATTTTCTTTCACGTAAGTGTGGCCTCAACCTTTCTGTCTCTCTCTCTCTCTCTCTCTCTTTCTCTCTCTCTTTATTTTCTGTTTTATTATTTTCCGTTTCTATCTGTCTTTTCTGCTTCCTTTGCTTCTCTTCTCTACTTCTCTCTCTATCTTTTCTTTATACCATTACTTTTTATTTGAGACGTGTACTGCGATATTAAAAATGAAAAAAGCGATGTTCGTAGCGAGCCTAGACGAGTCATTCTCTTTCTCTCTCTATCTATCTATCTATCTATCTATCTATCTATTTCTCTTCTCTGTCTCTATCTCTAACTCTACTTTAGCGGCTAGGGTGAACGTTCTCCAAATGCGTATATAAATATATATATATATATATATATAAAACTGCATACAATAAATATTTGTACACACGTGTCGCGAACATTGACCGAACGTGACCAAAGCAAAATTTTACTGGTCGAAAACGTGCGGTACAGGATCGCGATGTGTGTATATGAATGTGGGTCACGTGTAGGTAATCGAGGATATGAGATGCTACAATGGTCATGTGAACCGAGTACAATTAGGATAGAGCTAGGATAACTCCGATTCCTTGATTCGTGGGTGTCGGATGTTCCCTGCATGACAAAATCAGTTCTGCTTCGTTACACCACTTGGCTACAGTCAAGGACGTGACTCGTTACAAGATCAAAATTCTTGATAACAATTTTATCACAAAGGTACAAGTTTGAAAAGAAAAGTTGAAGATATTTTATCTCGTTGATGAAAATAAGAAATTGAAAATGAGGCCCCTCGTGTAAAATTTAATTAAATAGATATTGTATGTATGTATAGATGTTACACATTTTGAAAAGTTATCCGCAATACTGTAGGTTAATTTTCAAATACCTTGAATTTCTGTAAAATTTTCGTGAAAGATTATATAAAAGTAAACATTTGAATAAATACACTGTATTTAAGGTCTGGAATTGCAGGGATACATGCATACGTATGCATGTATATGTATCGGCAACATTACTTTCTATGTAATGGTCCCATTTTTCATAAAATATCGTTCACAGAAGGAAAGACTCGCTCGGAACCATCTCACCGATTCGAGGGAAAAAATTTAAAAGAGAAAAATGGGGAACATCCCGAATTCACGACATCACCCTTATAGTGCTTCTTAGCGGATCGATGCTTTTACACACCCCGCAGAACGTTCCAAATAGTAGGACATCTAGAGAACGTGCTCATCCTCTCTCTTTTTCTGTCATTCTTTCTCTCAAAGCCGATGATAAAAAAAGAAGCGAACAAATCGAAGCATAGATATTCGTCGTATCGATAGGGAAAGTACCAACTGTTTTTCCCGGTACGTATATAAATATATATATATATATATATATAAAACTGCATACAATAAATATTTGTACACACGTGTCGCGAACATTGACCGAACGTGACCAAAGCAAAATTTTACTGGTCGAAAACGTGCGGTACAGGATCGCGATGTGTGTATATGAATGTGGGTCACGTGTAGGTAATCGAGGATATGAGATGCTACAATGGTCATGTGAACCGAGTACAATTAGGATAGAGCTAGGATAACTCCGATTCCTTGATTCGTGGGTGTCGGATGTTCCCTGCATGACAAAATCAGTTCTGCTTCGTTACACCACTTGGCTACAGTCAAGGACGTAACTCGTTACAAGATTAAAATTCTTGATAACAATTTTATCACAAAGGTACAAGTTTGAAAAGAAAAGTTGAAGATATTTTATCTCGTTGATGAAAATAAGAAATTGAAAATGAGGCCCCTCGTGTAAAATTTAATTAAATAGATATTGTATGTATGTATAGATGTTACACATTTTGAAAAGTTATCCGCAATACTGTAGGTTAATTTTCAAATACCTTGAATTTCTGTAAAATTTTCGTGAAAGATTATATAAAAGTAAACATTTGAATAAATACACTGTATTTAAGGTCTGGAATTGCAGGGATACATGCATACGTATGCATGTATATGTATCGGCAACATTACTTTCTATGTAATGGTCCCATTTTTCATAAAATATCGTTCACAGAAGGAAAGACTCGCTCGGAACCATCTCACCGATTCGAGGGAAAAAATTTAAAAGAGAAAAATGGGGAACATCCCGAATTCACGACATCACCCTTATAGTGCTTCTTAGCGGATCGATGCTTTTACACACCCCGCAGAACGTTCCAAATAGTAGGACATCTAGAGAACGTGCTCATCCTCTCTCTTTTTCTGTCATTCTTTCTCTCAAAGCCGATGATAAAAAAAGAAGCGAACAAATCGAAGCATAGATATTCGTCGTATCGATAGGGAAAGTACCAACTGTTTTTCCCGGGAAAACTGTTCCGGCAAATGTTCTGCTCATATGTTATAGGGCTATTACATTTTTTCGAGGCGAGAGAAAGATAATATAAGAATCGAACGGGGACGAGGATCAACGGTACCCTCGCGCCCGTTTCACTTCAATGGAGATGCGGAAAGAAATATACATAGAAACCCCGTAACCTGAGAACGGTCCTCGTAGAGCTCCTCTTTCGAGTTTGAATTTGAATGAGTAACGCACTGTCTGTGTAGTTGGAAAAAGCTGAAGACAATGCCTTCCTGGCAAGACGGTCATGATTTAAGTGCCCTTAATACAATTTAGTATTGAAACATTAAAATAACGTGACAGATTTAAGTTGAATTATACTTTTTCCAACGATCACAAGTATAGCAACAGTTACAATGAGTGAAGTCACCCTTGAAGTTGGCTTGCCTCACGCAACGTTAGGCCCCTGCCCTGGTTTAGAAAGGAGATTCCAAACGACGACTGGGTACACCTAAACGGTGGACCCTCGTGAATCGCGCACATATGACTGAAGTTCCAACCCTCACCCAGAAGTTCTCTCCCTGTTCGATCAGTGTACACGAGATTGCGTATGCCAGTATGCAATTAGGTCTCGCCAGGCACTAATTCCCCTCGGCACAGTTATGATTGTGCGCGTAATTATGTACGAACGCTAGCAAGTCGTTTGTATGAATGACAACGTGACACAAGTTAACGTTCCATATGCCTACACATAGAGAGTGAATTGATCTTGCATGAGACTGATGCAAAAGTTTCATGAAATAAGTGTCACGATAGGAATCGTTAGGAACAATAGGGTGAGGTAGTAGAACAAATACGATAAACGATTGAAAGATCGATTAAAGACTTTCGCAGTGAGTCACTATGATTTTTATCATTTGAAAAACATTCATTTGATTCTGTGATACAGGGTATTTTATCATATACTCTCTTTCCGAGTATGATGATTATGAAGAACAATTCAAGCAAACTATTAGAATACTTTCATAAATAAAGATTTACGCATGAGAAACGATACAGTAATATTGCTCAGAGTTTCAGCTCCCTTTCAAATATTTCTAAATCTTTATTTTGATTTGAAGATAGAGATGAAACGTGATATTCAAAGACTAAAAGAATTTTTCGATCGTTTTATATCGTGTCTATGTTCTTTGGTAATTTGTCACGCGCGTATGCTAACACCTTGACTCTATGCTCGAACGAATCGGTAATGGATAATGGATCTTTAATATTTTTAATTTTAACTACGTTAGTAAAAAAAATCAACTAATCTAGTTTCATAAAATTTTATATTTTTAACTCATGTAATTAAATAACAATGTTTAAAATTGAAAATAGAGTGCTCTTCTGTTCAAATGTACAATACACATTGCATTACTCGATCAAATTTTCTGCAAGTTTCTTCGCAGACTTCACTCTATCGTTTGATCGATTACATTTCAAGTAGAATGTAAAAGTAAGAAAGAGAGCTCGAAAAAATATATTTTCTTTCTACTTTCTAAGACTGGCTTCTGTTATCACATATTCAGCGCCAACGCTTGAGGGAAGATAAATAGATCAATTTATTTTCCTTCTAAGAAATTTGCCGATTCGATAAGCGGTGAAGTCGAGGTCGTTGGATATGATCCCTGTAAAAGAAGAGAATCTATCCCGATCTGTCCTTATCCGATCTCGATGTAAAACTCGATTCTAACTTGACTGCGCTTTGATGCTGCACCCGTAGAAGATGCACGTGTACAAGAAAACGCTGCAGGCGATGATCTACCCGATTTCCTCAACCACACCGCACAAGTTCGTCACCTGGACGGCGACATCGCCGACCTACTGCTACGAATGCGAAGGTCTACTTTGGGGTATCGCCAGGCAGGGAGTTCGATGTACCGAGTGCGGTGTCAAGTGCCACGAGAAGTGCAAAGACCTGCTCAACGCAGACTGCTTGCAAAGTGAGTACCGATTCTTTTCTCATTAACATTTCAATTTACATTACATTTATATAATAGGACCCCCTGTTGTGCTTCCCATTACGAATCTAAAATTGAAATATTAAAATGTTACAAATATCTTTTAAACGTTGAAATATGATAAACATATAATTTTATAGCTTACATATTAAATTTAAAACATCGCATACAATATTTTAGTGAATTTTAATTGAACTGACCTTAAAACCAATTTGAAAATCTTATTTAATCCGCTCCAATTACCTAATGAGCAACTCAGAACTTAATATTTAGGATAAGTACATACACATAAGGAAGATAAAAAGATTTCCAAGATTTTTTTCACGTTTCTGATTACTTTGACATATTTTTCACATGACAACAGACTGTACTTGTTTAATGTAGTATTGTAAGGAAATTAAACAGGAAATTTAGTAAGAGTCCAGCGAGAGCTAGAGAAAAGTGCAAAATACTGTTAACTCGAGTTAAACGCGAGACGATAAAATAAACTGCATATTGCGCGAATTTTCGCGCTCTCACGTCGCGTTTCGCGAAATCTGCATACGAAACAAAACCACCACGTCGCGCACGGTGACATTAAACCTGCGCCGTTGAAGAACGCGATAAAATTACGCCGCGCGTTTCTCGAAACTTAATTACCAGAAGCGCAAGGCGGAGATGTAATTAACGTGCGAGACTCGGGGTCTAATGTCTGTCGTGTTAAGCGCTCGAACGCGGAAAACATAAAGAGAACGAAACGGAAAAGAATCCTGTACGTTTTCGGCTTTTCGTGCTAACGAGATGTTCGGAATAGTCGTGGGAATTTGCATTACATTTATTTCGAATCAACTTAGTTTGCTTATAAATTGGTGTAGAATTCGTGTGAAAATCCCTGCCGCGAATGTATGGATGAAATTCAGTACGTGTATGCTGGAATCGAGTGATATTGCTGTCATTTTATTTTCTGAATAAGAGTATACGTGTTTAATTTTAAAAAATCGCAAGCACATTTTATTTTCTTGACTTATCAATTGAAGAAGTTAATTCCGTTTGCTATCTATTTTTTGTGTTGAATTATTGGAATATTCTAGAGATACAAAAATTATTAATAACATTAAGAATGTTGTATATAAAAATTTGAAATCGACTCTTCCTTAATCTGTTAGAGAATTATCCGACTATTTTGAAAATAGAAAACGGGAACTGGAAAAGTGCAGGGCTTCAACGTGATTGAGGTATTATAAATCGCATAAAAAATGGCAGAGGGTAATCCAACGTTAAAAATGATCGATCATTCATTAATGCGACGTTCCGTTCAGAATAGTTGAAAGATAAAATCGATGAACGCTCTCGCGTGTCGATGAAATTGCTTCTAACTCTTATCGAGTTCGAAAAGCTCGAATCGTAGTTTCACTCTTTAGAAAATTAGACACCGTAGTACGTCCAATTGAATCCTGGAGTATGAAGAGTCGTTCTTCAATCAAGCAAACTGAATTAATCTTTAGTTTGAATTTGAAATCAAACCAACCACACAATTTCTTTCTTGATTGCCGATTAAAGTATAAAATCACACGTGGTGATGAATTTTGTTAAAACACAAATATAAGATTGAAATGCAGAACAACGATTAGGATTAATTAAATGTTACGCCAGTGTCAAGAAACTTTGGTAATTAATCAATCGTTACACGTTATTCATTTCGCGGGCGATTCAGTTTTGTCGGTCTGTCGTTTATTATAATTAAACCGTAGGAACGGTTAAAACACAGTTTCTCCCTTGACTCACTCCATTCAGAAATCGCGCAACGAGCATGACCTGGTTCGCAGAGCACGTTTCCGAACACCAAAGACAACGAATGTAACCGACAGTATACCATCCAATCCGGGACTATTTTCCGGCTTCAATTGGAACGTTTTCGAACCAAGTTCGCCGAGAAAATAGCGGTTGGAACTCATGTAATCCATTGCAGTTAGCGAAATATGTATACGATGATTCCCTTAGATTTCGATCTCACCTTCTCAAAGATTGGATTTCGCGTGAGGAATCAAACTCGTTCCTTTAATCAGTAGCGGGATTTTGATTAAACCCGCCAATGTTACCCTAGAACGAAATTAACCTCGGTCTAATGAGAAAACTGTCAAATCAAATTCGGTTCAATATCACTTTTCATCTTTCATTTTTAATTATTAAACTACATATACAGTGCATACAAAAATTATTAGTACATTCATACTTCGTTTTTTTAATATTTTTGTACTAAGTAATTAAAATGCTGAGTTTCTTCACAATTCGGCAGAATAAAAACTTAACACTGACGTCACGCTCAATTGCTTTCGGTAAAACAAAAACATATTCACGCGTTCCACATACTTTGGATAGTGTAGGAAATACTTGCATATACTTTGGTCCGTCCGTCTCTCCCGTCGGTCGATCTCTCCCGGAACTACGGAATTTCACTGGTATTTACCGTATTTGAACGGTTTACCATGAACAGAACGAAACAGAAAACTGTTAAACATTTTATTGGTAGCTAATTAACATTCTCAAAATACTACTCCGCAAACGTTAATTTAATTGTACAGTTTCAATTTCAATTGTCATTTACATCCATCATTGCCATCGACTTCGCGCACCTTCGAGATTATTCTCGAACATGTATATATTTAAATATGGGTTAGCAACGTTGAATTTTTGTTCGAACTCAAGTACATTAAATTACTTTACTAAATGATATACTTTTACATTATGCGTATGACAAATGTTATCTATAAGATTTATTTACCAATGCAGTAAAATATATTGTTTCATTACTTCTTTAGTCTTTTTGAAAAATACTGAATATTATCGTTTGCGCCAATATCCATCAATACAGTCTACGAATTCACCACCCACACGATCAACATTAATTTCTTTTTTACTCGTACCTCATCCATCACGAAACACTGTAAATTCCCGAAGCTGTTATTTATTTTTAAACTTGTTCAATACTAGCCGGAGCGTATCTATTTTCCAGTAGTTGAAATCAATTTTTCACCTTAGTTTCGTAGTCAAAGCCTCTCGCCCTTGAACGATCAGTACACGTAATTTCCGGCCTAGTTTAGACGCGGTGACACGACGTGACGTTTCGCATAAAGCGGCCTGTGGCGCAACGCTTGCACCGGAAAATTAAAGCTCCTCGATTTTTCCGGCTAAACGAAAGACTCGCAACGAAACGCGACGCAACGTTTTCTTGTGTTCCAACGCGAAAATCGTACGTACGAAAACAGTTCGCGAAGAGTGCATCCTTCGAAACCGAAGACTATTCAAAGTAAACTCCGGAAAAAAGAAGTTTGGGGTAAAGTTGCATGGGGAAATGGACCACTAATTTAGTTGGAATTGACGGAAAGAAAAACATCAAATAATTCTCTTTTGCAACGTGAAATATCTCTAATTTTTTATTTTTAATTTATTTCTATTTATATACTGTTTGATGTACACGTTTATGCAACCTATTTTATAAAATATTTTATTATTTAAAAGAACATTAATGCACTCTGGGATCAATATACAAAATCGATTTATCTTGCGTTAAAATAATTTTTTACTAAGACAAGTACATGCTAGCACGTAGCTGATGATTGAATCAGGTTAGCCTAATATACAAGCTTCAAGGAAATCCCTTATGATAGGCTATAATATTGAAAATAATTGCATAGCCACATATTATTTTTATTTTAACAAATCACTCTTCAAACGAAGAATGTTTATATCAAATATTAAACTGTTACGATTAATTATTTTAGTAATTTCATTCTAAGAAAATATTAAATTGTCCACAGCAGTAGTTACAGCACAGAATCCTCATTGGTTGTATTTCTCACTTTCAGGGGCGGCTGAGAAAAGCTCGAAACATGGCGCCGAGGATAAAGCGATCAGCATCATCACGGCCATGAAGGAGAGGATGAAGCAGAGGGAACTGGAAAAACCAGAGATCTTCGAGCTGATCCGGTGAGTGCTTCTTAGCATATCTCCTTTTTCCTTCTTTTTCCCTACTTCTTTTGTCGCAGCATAGTCGACTTGATGGAAAACTTTGTGAATCGGCGGCAAGCTAAAACGTTTCAGGACAGATCGACCGCGATTCGTCTGGCTGGATCAGCGATCCTCCGTCGCCATTGCTTATCAATTTATTTAAACTGAATCCAAATTGTGTTATTTATAAACCTGATAAATGTTCGGATAAGAAAATGAAATGATCGGTATGTGCCCTCGATTTCGAATAATCTGAATCGACGTTTAATCCAATAATGAATTCTTTTGAACAAACGAGATGGTGTATAAGTACGAAAGATCAAATATTTTATATTATTGGTTTTATACGTACATATATAGGGTGTCCACAATGAAATGATGTAATCCAATTACTCCGTAACCATAGAAGACAGAGTAACTTGGTGGACAATTATACTAAATGATTCCAGGGGGGCATATTTTGACGTGAACAAATTTTCAGCGTGGAGACCTCGTAAATACGGAAGCATAAATGGTCCCCAATTCAGCTCTCACAGTATACATTCGGAGACCTGATGACGCCCATTTGACGGAACACAAACGTGCCATTTCCCCAAAACTAGATCTGCAAATTTTTGCAACGCACGATCTAGTATGTACGGTTATTATCGAACGCGTCGATATGTAACGCAGTGCAAAATGGGCGTCGCCCTCCACAAAAGTTTTGAAATTTTGCATGAGAAGACTAGCGAGGACAGCCAGTTATCACAAAACCGCAAATTGGCGTGCACAAATAGCGAGCATTCAGAATGTTCATGCTACAGTGAAATAGGTGAATTTGGGTTAACCGGCCATCGTACAATAAAGAAATTCGAGAGCCGGCGGTTCTGTCTACGATTTCATACACCGAGCTGCGTGGTTTTTAAAAATAACGTTTCGTTGCACATCATTTTATATTATACTACAATAGCTATCTTTAGTAAAATAACAGTCAACTTACAATTAGCAAACAAAATCAACACAAATCAAGACATACTTAAAACTTTATTAACTTTCTGTCTGAAAATCAGTAAAATTTCAGAAAAAGTCATACAAAATTTTAGAAAACAAAATGGACTAAATATGAATAATTATTATAAGATGTCAAACAAATCATTTTAACCCTGTTTGGTAGATCTAATGTTAAATTATAGCAAGCAATTAATAAAGTGTAGCACTGAGTAACCGTTGTGCGCAACACGTTATCGATCTGTCTTTTTTCATTAATAACTTTGTTAATAACGAAAAAGTGGAACAGGAACTTCTCACGCAAAACTTCAACTTGTTTCACGCCCTCAGAGGAAAGTCGTTCATTCTGAGACACCCTCTATGCTGACATGAAATTGAGGCAGCAACATGTTTGCTCGGAGGCCAGTGAATAGATGAATGGTTCCCTGAGATGAAAGCTCTCTTCGGTACATTTTCGGGCTTCAAAGATTAACAAGATAATGCAAATCCGTTATAAGGATGCAAGATGATCGATCAGTATTAAGCTTCCAATTATAAAGCTTTACTTATAGCGAGCGTCGATCATGGATCACGATGCATCAGAATATGTGAAATTTGATCAATATCATATATACGCAGATTTGATGTACGTACAAAGAGAAAATGATCGATAACCGTAAATAACAGTTTGCGGAAAAGTCTGTTTAGAAATTAAAATATAATTGAATTGCATTGCCGGAAATGCAAAGACTTCATTTTTTAAAATGCAATAGAAAATATGTTAATGGAACAAATTTAACAAAAAGAGACCTACAATGTTTTTTTAGCCAATAAACATCAGTCTTTGTACATTTTTACAATTATTTTATTCTGTTATATTATATACCATCATTATTTATGAAGCAATTTTTTATTAATAATCCTAATAAAATAATGCTGTAAATATATTTTATAATACTATTACATTTAAAAAAACAAGAAAGTTGGAAGTGACAAGAAGATCAATTTTCTTATACCTGATAACGAGACATAACTGATATCAATCATCTATCTAAAATCATTACTAAACGCCAGATACTTTCTGTTAACCGATTAGTTTGAAAAGCATTTTTGAACGATGGGTTCAGAAAGTTATTAAAACTTGTTACGAAGAGGATTCAGAAATATATCAATCTAAATGCAATTCGGAAGGCACCATAAATAATAAATATCTGCACTATTTACCTGAATTCGTGTATAGTCAATAAACTTCTCATGCAACCAAGAGGATTAAAGTCCAGAATAAAGTTACAGGATTAAAGTGAGCCGAAGTTTCACTAAAAATTCAATTTCCGAACGTGCGAATTATTTAATCAGAATGTTCACGAGTTAAAAATCTCTTCCTGTTAATACTTTCGATGTGGAATCCTCTTAATACTTCTTTATTACTTATTAACCCACTTATTAATGAACATTTTCGCTGGAAAAAGAACTTCGTATACGGTCGTGCTCAGACAAGACTAACATTGATTTTGCTTTAATCATTTCGTTCAAGGGTAGATTTTATAAAGGCAATCGATATATGCCACGCCCATTCTCCATTTTCCTGATTGCGTTGCATGTATCGCGAACAGTATTAATAATTAATTACAGAGACTATTAAAAAAGTAACAACAGATCATCCAATGCATTTTCACGTTCATTTAATACAAATGAATCAAATTACCAAATTTATTCAATTTATAATATCCATTTTACTATTCATTTTGATAGAACATTGAAACGTACAATCAATTGCGAAATTTGAGTTAAATAATTCTGCACCTATTCGAATTCGGCTTAAGATATTTACATTTTCATGTACCACCATTATAAAAATTTCAATTGCTCGCTGTTTAAGTATTCGTTTGAAATATTATCGCATCACGGTTCTAATCGCAAAAAGTTGTTTCCGCCTGGTCCCATTCTAGATCCTGTTTCCGTGTCATGCAGGAACTTGTTTCGTGAATACAGATTAGTTTCTTTTGCCACGCATTTGTATTCATTCGAAAAGAAGAAGCTGTGACATCCACGATCCGACAATGAAATGTACATTTTATCCGCATAAATATGCGCTTCCCGTCTTATAAGGGAGAGCGCGAAGAATTTCATGAGAAATGAGTTGCACAGTGTTTGTGAGAGACTACCTGCTCTGAATTTAAGTTTTTCATCAACTACGTGATGTGTGTTACCATCGTAATTTTTTTTCTCCTCTTGTTAGCAAAAATGAATAAAGTATTTCGATTAGCATATTGTATTGAAATTATTTAATGAATTGAACATCTTCATAATTTAACAAATCAATTAAGGAATGTAGTGAAATAATAAAATCATTACTAAACGCCAGATACTTTCTGTTAACCGATTAGTTTGAAAAGCATTTTTGAACGATGGGTTCAGAAAGTTATTAAAACTTGTTACGAAGAGGATTCAGAAATATATCAATCTAAATGCAATTCGGAAGGCACCATAAATAATAAATATCTGCACTATTTACTTGAATTCGTGTATAGTCAATAAACTTCTCATGCAACCAAGAGGATTAAAGTCCAGAATAAAGTTACAGGATTAAAGTGAGCCGAAGTTTCACTAAAAATTCAATTTCCGAACGTGCGAATTATTTAATCAGAATGTTCACGAGTTAAAAATCTCTTCCTGTTAATACTTTCGATGTGGAATCCTCTTAATACTTCTTTATTACTTATTAACCCACTTATTAATGAACATTTTCGCTGGAAAAAGAACTTCGTATACGGTCGTGCTCAGACAAGACTAACATTGATTTTGCTTTAATCATTTCGTTCAAGGGTAGATTTTATAAAGGCAATCGATATATGCCACGCCCATTCTCCATTTTCCTGATTGCGTTGCATGTATCGCGAACAGTATTAATAATTAATTACAGAGACTATTAAAAAAGTAACAACAGATCATCCAATGCATTTTCACGTTCATTTAATACAAATGAATCAAATTACCAAATTTATTCAATTTATAATATCCATTTTACTATTCATTTTGATAGAACATTGAAACGTACAATCAATTGCGAAATTTGAGTTAAATAATTCTGCACCTATTCGAATTCGGCTTAAGATATTTACATTTTCATGTACCACCATTATAAAAATTTCAATTGCTCGCTGTTTAAGTATTCGTTTGAAATATTATCGCATCACGGTTCTAATCGCAAAAAGTTGTTTCCGCCTGGTCCCATTCTAGATCCTGTTTCCGTGTCATGCAGGAACTTGTTTCGTGAATACAGATTAGTTTCTTTTGCCACGCATTTGTATTCATTCGAAAAGAAGAAGCTGTGACATCCACGATCCGACAATGAAATGTACATTTTATCCGCATAAATATGCGCTTCCCGTCTTATAAGGGAGAGCGCGAAGAATTTCATGAGAAATGAGTTGCACAGTGTTTGTGAGAGACTACCTGCTCTGAATTTAAGTTTTTCATCAACTACGTGATGTGTGTTACCATCGTAATTTTTTTTCTCCTCTTGTTAGCAAAAATGAATAAAGTATTTCGATTAGCATATTGTATTGAAATTATTTAATGAATTGAACATCTTCATAATTTAACAAATCAATTAAGGAATGTAGTGAAATAAAATCGTTACTAGTTTATTTACAACCAACGCTTTTAATAATAATATAAATACACTCACTTTCTTTTATACATTTTATCCTATTGCACGGCCATAAGATTCAAAATTGAAATTTACATCCTCTGTAATAAAAAAAGAGCTAGAATGGTACACAGCAGACATAAAAAAAAAATTGAAACACGTTGCACGTACGTTCTAATTATCTGACTGAGAGAAACGTGAAAGCGGCGCCAGCTTGTGATTAATGGGGAAGAATAACAGTAAAAATTCCATCCGCAGAAAAGTGGTCTCGCATGTTTTCACACTTACCTCTGGATCGCGGTTATTATTCGAGCAAAGCGGAGGACATAGATAAAATATTTACCTTAGATTCCACCGAGTCTCTCATATGCTTTAAAACAGACGTGATAAAAGACCATGTGCCTTATTACTCTATGTGAATTATCTAAAATCTGCTAACCGGTAGCAAAATGTTTGATACAATGCAAATAGATAGAAAATTAGGAGAAAGGAATTTAAAGAATGTAAATGTCTAAACTATATGTCAAATACATGCATAAATCGTGATTCCAAGTCAAGCAGTATGTGAAATACTAGCTATTATCGATTTCAACGTAACTGGCTTCGCATAGACCGGTTATTACCAGTTATTAAGGTAATCAAACTTGGTACATGGGTCCGAATTGCAATTTCCGGTTGTCACAAGGGTCACAAAAATATCGATAGTGCATTTTTCTTGTTTCTTCAAACTCTCGCCAACAGATAATTGTCGCAGCTTGTTGATAAATCCGAAGTATGCAATATAATCACAAAAGAAAACATTAATAGTAGTTTAGCAATTTTAACAAGATATTACTGATTAAACCGCTGCTTGCTAATTCGAATTCCATCTTCGAGGCACGATCCTCGCGAATTAATTAATCGATACATACTACTATCCTGACTAGAATTAGAACATTCCGTTTAGCCTTGTGTTAAATTGAAACTGATTTACATTTGTGGAAAACTGAAAGAACATGTATTTAGTAAAAAATTACACATACTTTTGCATATTAAAGGACATATAGTGAGATTGATGAAAATAATTTGACACGTATGAACATATTTATATTTCAGGTAAAGCTAATATCTAACAAGATTTTCTTTTATGCAATTCCGAATAAATATATATATATATAAATATAAATCTTAAATAAATAAATAACTTTTATAAATTATTATCTCCACATTAAATTCCAGATGGTCAAGGTAAAGAAATTTGAAATACTACAATACCTTATAACTAATACTATAACTCACTATTAAAAATGGTTCCTGAAGCCGTATAAATCGAAATCGAGGGCAACACCGACACCGACACAAAGCATCTGTTCAGCGATCTCTTTGAGCTCAAAAAAAGGATGCAAAGCAATGGCGACCGTCAGCCAGGATAAAAAGATGCAAGCGCAAAACGTGTGAAATAAATCGAAAATCCTCGGTACTTTGCGCATAGCCGGGTCTCGTCTTCTCTGAGGGGCTGAAAAAAAATAAAAAAGTTGGTCACCGATTGTATGTCCCAGCGATAGCTAGCAAAAGTAAATAGATAACACTTTTTAATAATGAATAAAACGGAAAACAGGGTTTAATATTCAAAATAATAAAATAATTAGAATAATAATTCGATTACATTATTTGTATCAATTATATAAAATATTTCAACATTGTATAAATTTCAAAAATCTTATGAAACTTTTCTTCGAATAGTGGAAAACATTTGAAAATTAGTTGAATTGACAGTCAAGCTTGACTAAGAAGGGAGTTTAGTGAATATGACGGTTTTGGTACGATGCCATCGGGCAATCAACGACCTCGTTAACGGACTGATCGATGACCCAAGAGCATTAATTACAAGGGTCCTGCGTCCATGAAAATATTCGACAACGAACTGGACTTTGATTTATGATTTATCCAATAAACAGTTATTTGTCATCTAGAAAGCGGCTTTCGTGATAAGTCGTACTTTTGATCGTTCTTTAGTATTATCAATTTATAAGTTACGTGTTAATCTGCTTACTTTACGCGTGCAAAAGAATTTCGTTGGGACATACTCATCTCGTTATGAAACTTCGTGTATAACGTGGCGTGATCAGGTCGTAAAACAATTTGCAATGACATGAAGAAGTCCACAGTTAATTAACTATTAAAAAAAAAAAAGATTTTAGTCGTGTCACAAACGTTCTTGTTACCAGATTTGAATATAAAATTTTCTACTCATTATTTGCAACATTCTTGTTGAAAAATACTTTGACGGAAATTGGATTTCGCGGTAACAGACGGAAAACGCCTTTAGGGGTTGACGTTGTTCGTATCTTCGTATACAAAACAAAGAAGATAGGCGTAACGGGAAGATTCATTTAAGATTAGAGAAAGGAAACCCGCGATGAGTTTTAGCGGCGTGGGGGTTAAGGGGGAATGTTGAAGAAAAAGTGGGTAACCCATTAGCGATCCTTACCGCGGCGGCTGTGGGCTATCCCACGATGCAATTACGACCGAGAGAACACGCGTTATACACGTTGCACGCGATGCGACGCTCGTAATGGAATGAGAGAACGTAATACCGAAAACGAACAAAAGGGGTTAAAGAAGCGTGTTGCCCGGCGAAGGATGAAAAAGATAAAAAAAAAATAAAAGAAAAAAAACAAGAGTGGCCGCGTATACGTACTCGCATTGTGTAAGAGAAAAAGAGAGGAACAGGTAGGACGAGATCTAGGCCGTTGGCACCAGCTTATGTGAAAGAAAGTATCGTCGGAGTTTAGGTCAGTCTTTGGAATCGACGAGAAGGGACATGCGAATCACATGGGAGCGGTGAAGCAGTCGGTTCTGGATGGTACCAGCAAGTGGTCCGCGAAGATCGCCATTACAGGTTTGTGGCCAGCTCTCCGTTGTGCCATCCGCCGGCCATCCGTATTATGCACCCCTAAATACGACGAAAACGATGATAACGTGCGGCGCTCGATTACATTGTGTCTTATCTTCCTTTTATACATATACGATACATATTATGTGTACCACGTATGTGCCTCAATGTGTTGTTATTATTATTACTATTATCTGTTACATCATGCGCTTCATTTCATGTTTCTCACACAGTCGTTACATTATATATCCTTTATACATAGCTACACTTGCCTATACCAAAATGCCTATTTACATATATGTTTCAGTGTATTGTTATCATTATCATTATTCTTTACTCATTGCTCCATTACACTTTTTATATGCGATATAAACCATACGTGTAATTTTTATATCTTCAGGGACACAGAGTGTCCCAGGATGCATGACTTTCCTATAAGGGTGAAATTCCGATCCGAAAACTCTCCTCTTCCTCTATTCGAATATCAGAGAATTTTCGATTCAAAATTTCACCCTCTTTCATGGCTGCAGAGGAAAGATATGTATTCTGGTACATCCTATGTTATGTATGTCATTTAAAATTATTATTACACATTTAATTTCATGTTTCATCTTCCATCTCTTTACCCGCATCTTCGCAGCACATACGCTAACATCACGTGATCATACATATGTATACATTTTTTGATCCTCCAGTCTGCACTATTTAATTTTGTTCGCTCGCATTCAGTACTTTGATATCTCGTTAATTTAATTTTCTCATTTCGTCTGAATCTGTCGCTCTGCCGGCTGCTGCTGTGTTGTACTGACTGTCATATACTTATCTATACATATATATTCTTTGACTGTGATATAGCGATTTGGCTGTGCCGTTTGTCGGAATGCACCCGTTCATCGCATTTCTTCTCCACGCGGAGCGGAAGCTGTACTAGAAAAGAGCTTTTCAAGAAATTTTTGTTGATAATTTTCTCCGGACCCGGAGAACTCATCAATATGCAATTTTACTTACTTGTTCTTTCGTTCGGATAGATGTAGGAGAAAATTGTTATGCATTCAAAACTATTATGCACACGAAGAAAGTATTCCGGTGTACGTAGATTACGTTGTTGTCTGTCCATACAATTGAACATTTCTATGATTGTTCGTACGAAAAATGAGCAAACAGCGCGTTGTAGAGGTAACTGTGTAAAATGGAGATGCACTATGTGAATAGAATAGACATGTTTAATATCTTAAATAAGATTTAATATAAGTGTTATTTAATGAAAGTAGCATTATGTAGGTAGGTAAATGTTGATGAAAGATTAGTTTGTAGAGATGTCGCGTATTAGCCGCGGATATAAACATCAAACACTAACAATGACCAATCTACATACATTTGAAGATGAATTGAGAAAATAGCTGTAGCTTAAAATGGCATTAAATGATATTAATTATCGATTATAATCGCAAAATTTATTCATTTCCACAGAATTCAAATATTTTACTAAAAAAGAATTCAAATAACGATATTAATAAGAAAGTATAAATATGAAATGCAAGGAAAACTATCAAGGTTCAAGCTGTTTGATAAATATTGTCAATTAAAACAGACCAATGATCCAAATATCAAAATCAAACCTCGTAAGTAGTATAAGTCAACCATAGATCGAACAGTCTCTTTATTTTTTCTATCAAGCATTATGCTTTACAATCGGGTGGCATATTTTACACAAAAAGCACACGTGTACTTAGTGACGAACGGGTGCATACCTTGTACGCATCAACATCTCTCGAAATGAACACGTAAGCCCATAAATCTTGTCAATTACTCTTGCACCATCATCGAACATCACGTACACGTGGATTCGCGTTATGTAATTGTTGGACACATACCTCACAACCATAATTTACATCCGTCTCTGGACAGAACAGATATCTTTTAGCTATCGAATATCAATCACTACCATTCGAAAAAGAAACAATACTTCGATCCGTCTAGTACATTCATTCTGTCTTCACTCTTCGTCTTTATCTTCAGACAATAAAATGTACAGTTTCTTAAATATCCTTTTTATGTTTTTATAGAATAAATAACAGAATCTTCGAAAGAGAGCGAGTGATTGAAGTTCATAGTTAAGCTTGTGGGGGCCTGTTTTTGAACCATCAGAAATATTTTCATCGCAGTTCTTAAACAATATTAATATACAAATTCCCAATGTGTTATGAATATATTATACTCTGTCATACTGTATTGATGTGATCAGAGTTGGAAACAAATTGAATCGGAACTTGAAATGATCCACCAAGATGGATTCATTGTCCGACTCGAATCGCTCGAATCACTTCTAACCCTGGCGAAGCACGTGTGGGTGGACACGCGTGGGTCAGTATCGCGGTTGTCTATCACTAGAGATACCTGTCGGTCCCCTCCGCTTCGGAGGAATTCAATCGAAAGTCCATTAAGGTCAAACAGCAACTTGTTGTGGCTCGGCTGTGTACCGAACGCTCATTGTCAAAGCTAAGCCGGCTCTGTAGATCTCGGATTCGTAAACCAAACGCCTAACCAGCACATCCCTCCACCTCTCCATACTATAGCGGATAGTGGGACGTATGTCGTGAAAGCTCGTGGTAATCTATAGCCCACCGGTTTGTTACTCGCGCGATGGCCAAAATTACAGTCTCAGTCCACTACGTTTCGAGTAAAAATGCCAATATTGTATCCATAGTCACTAACTCTCAGAAGATGTTGTATTAGATGAATTTTAAATTATTTCTTCAAAGATTACGAAGAAAAGTAGAGTTAAATTTGATGTGTACAATATTTCATGAATGTCGACAAGTTTTTATTCGATATTACGTAAAAATAAGTGAAAATGTATTAAATAGATTTAAAATATAAGTGAAAACAATTTTAGTCAAAATTCGCGAGAATTCTATTGCTGACATGCATACTATGTATAAAGAGAAAAGTAAAATTTAAAAGTTCCGAATGAATTTGCGGGACTTGTAATTGTGTAACGTCTCTGAAGAGTGGAAAAAATCATCTCTAACTAAGAACGAGTTCGCCATTTGCGCAATTTCTGATTTTCACGCGAAGTGAGTTTAAAATAAATTGAACTAAAGTTCATTGAAAATGTACTATATACATATAGTACATATATATATTATAAGTACATAGTTTAAAATATATCTATATGATAATTTCATTCAACAGAATTAAATATATCGTATCACTATCTGCATAATTCATGAAGGGATTCGCTTAAACTTCACAATCATAGAAATAAAAATTTTTTCTCCCTTATCTAAAGTTCACGTGATTGCCCCTGAAAATAGTAACTGGTGGAATAAACTCTGCGAGATAATCAATCTTGTTTGAAGCAATAGGTCAACTAGTGGTAGCAAAAACTAACTATGAAGTAAGAGAATTATTTTCTTTGTATTGTAAATCTGTTAAAGGATATAGAATTTACGGAAACTTCTTTTGTTATAAAAATGACGTCTCGATATTTTAATATGGTTTCTCTCATACTCGTACAGAAATAACAACAGAATTATTGCCTACTGTTGAAAAACTTGCTGCAGTACGGATTAGCTTTATAAAAATCCATCCACTAATATACATCTTCCTCTCACGAATTTCCGTTTCAATAAAGAGTTTCGTGAATTTCACGAACGAAACTTTCGAAAACGACTAAAATATACTTGGCGGTAAGCCACAGTCGCAACGCAACAAGTTTTCTTATGCCCCTCTGACAAGCAGAGGATTTGAATAAACTCGACGTTAATTCCATTCCGAGAAAAAGATTAACAGGTGGTTCTATGATTTTCAAGAGTTAATAAATAACTATAGATCATTGCGATCGTGCATTGAATTCTATTAGATCAAACTCAAAATTGCATATTACATTCAAATATCCAATTGGAATCTATGATTTTCAAGAGTTAATAAATAACTATAGATCATTGCGATCGTGCATTGAATTCTATTAGATCAAACTCGAAATTGCATATTACATTCAAATATCCAATTGGAAAGTTGTATAAAAACTCAGTTGTTCAACATTTAGGGATTGAAGTCAGGAATTCAAAAAATTCATCTTCTCTTTTTATTATTTATTGTATGATTTTTACACTAACAATAAGCATCATGCTAACTTTTCACAGTTTCCATACCATCACATTTTCATACTTGTCATTCGATATCCATTTGATTAATCTTCATATACAATTATAAACTTATTCGCAATCACATCAGTCAAAATCAAAAAGCTTTTTAGGTCTGAAAAATCTAAAATTGATGATACTTCTTTTAAAAACGATCTTCCGTCAAAGAGATCTGTAACATCTTCAGTTTATATATATATGTATAAGAGATATTTGACATACAATCTTTTTCTATATGGAATAACCAATTTTACTAAAAAAGTGAATCGCCTCATCAATTTTGGATTAGGCCACGTTATACCACGCAGACATCCGTTTAGTTATAATTACCTATACAGCGACTGCTCATACTGCTTACGCAGCTCCTTCAGTGAAAGAAAGCACGTAACCGTTTAGAGATTTGAAACTTTAGAAAAATTACAGAGAAAGAGAAAGAGAGAGAGAGTGAGAGAGAGAGAGAGAGAGAGAGAGAGAGAGAAGCGAGCAATTGCCTTCGTAACGAAGTATCCGAAAGTATGGAAAACGCTTGAAGCTTTCACGACAATTGCTAACTAAGAATCGTTTAGTCGATATAGTCCTTGAAATAGGAATCAGGACGTTTTTCGCCTGGCTCCTTTTATCCACTTTGTATCGCTTGTTTGGGCTGTATCGCCGCCGCTGCTGGATGACTATAATGATTTCACGAAATTCGACAAGCTCCATCTCGAGACAGTCCTTCATACCGCGTCCTTCGGTAGCCTCTTTAAGGTATGCGTTGACCACCGACCAGGAGTTCAAGGAACTTGATGACGATGATGATACTCGACGAACGTCGAAACGATTAAAAATTGGTACGAGAGGTTGTCGAAGGACGATCCATGGTTGACACGGACCATTGTCTTCTTTTCAGCACAACGTTTACAGTCGACCCGGACACGCACATAGACAGCCTCGAGCAGGCCGAACAGCAAGTCCTTGAGGGTACCAGCAAGTGGTCCTGCAAGATCGCCATCACAGGTGACACGATACTCTGATACCTCTTAGACAATTAAAGAAAAACGACCGTTTACTAACACATCCACTGAAACAGACCGTGCCGTGAACGGCACGGTAATCCAATGATATTATTATATTATTGGCGTGTAAAATGTGACACACAAGACACATGCGCTTTTTGATACACGGGAATTAAACGGTGTTGGATGCTGGCCGTAAGCTGAGATCTAGGAGTTGAATAATTGACATGGCTGTTTGGTAATTCTTTTTTCAATTCCTACTTCTACACGTTTCTTTACTATTTTTCTATGAATATCTAATTTTTTAAATTACCAAACATATTTATTTTATCCATATTTCTCCTTAATGAAAATTTTTCATTTTATATTTAAGTCTGTATAAACAATATCTTACAGAAGATTCGATTTTATTATATATTTTCAAGATATAGAACAGTTTCCGCAACTTTAACAGTATCATAGGAAATTCATTAATCTTCTTGTTATGAATTATCAACTACGAAATAATAATAGTGAAAATTTCTTAATTCCGTATATCGTATCTTTTATACAAAATTTTGTCTCAAGATTTTTTTTAATTTATCCTTCTGCTATACTTTTTATAAACGATTACCAAACTCCAACGTCAAAATGACGCCGTAAGCTCTCAGTCAGCGATCATTCAGCACATTAACTTTTTCAATAAGGCACAAACTCACATTTCGGAGTTAATCCAATGTCTTTCTGAGCACGATTTTCGATCGGATCAGACGCAAAACTGTTTTTCAACGTGAAGTAATCATACAGCTGCATTGTTATAGAGTTGAGGCTCTGCATTTGGGAGGGAGTTCGTGAAACTAACCGTCCGGGTCGAAGCAATTTGTAGCCACAAGAAGTTTCACGATCGATGAGACATCCGCATCGATATTGGTAGCATAATTCCGCGCCGATAACTTTAGACACTTCGCGATCGTTTTCCCCCCTGTCTCTCTGTTACGAACTTGTTCCTATTTTATGAACTAATCGTGACGTAAATAGATACAATAGAACAGGAATTTTCAGAAGTATAATAAAACAAGAATTGTGCTTTAAGCTTTTCTAGAGAAATGACATAAAGTATTAAATTGATTGACAGAAACTAAAGGAAATATATGAAATTCCAACGTTGAAAAAATACAGAAATTGAAGTTTCCGCTTTCAACATATTCGACAAAGACTGAAAAACCACCACAATCGATATAGATAACGGTGTGATCTGCGTTTGAACGTTTCAATTATTTTTTCATAGGTATAAAAGAGATGCGGAAACAACAAATTGGTTTTATTTTTTTGAAAGTTTCAACGAACCTACAGAAGTCAGTTTTTATGAAATATAAAAACCAGAAACAATGGCACTCAAAGCGTCGAATTGTCAATAGCGGTGATCTCAGAAAAGGAAAATAAGCAGCATAATAATTCTTCAACATAAAATAATAACAATAAATTTCGATCAGATTCGGTAAGAAATGAATTTCTGTTCGAAATATTTTATAAAAGTATGAAAGGAAAAATAATGTAATATTTATCTACATCGGTATACAGAAAATATTATAGTGAAAAGAAAAATGAAGTCATTACGGTGCATAAAGAACAGAGGTTGTTAGAGAAACATAACAATTATGAAATTTTGTAGTATGATCTGGAGAGACAGTACAATTATTTCCTTTATGTTTTAAGAAAAGAAACATAAAAGGGGAAAAAATGCATTGTAAAATTGAACGTCAATGTTAATATCATTATACCAGTTTAATGAGTCATGGGAAAGTCCTTTGTACATAGGAGACAAGCGAGAGCAAAGAAAGCAATCGTACATCAAATAGAGATGGTCATAAAAGAGGTACGGAAATATCGAACAGCAATAACGTTGAGAAGTATTTAAAAAAATCCTGAAATGAGAAGAAATTTATTATGAAATTGTCGAGACTCATCTCAAGTTTCATGGGTGCTAAAACCGTAATGACGTTCGCATATTAAATAAATGTTAAGCGTCAAAACAAAACTTCTGAAAATTACAATTTCACAAAAGCAGGTTCTTCTAATCATAGTATAAATCAATAAGCAGCAGCCATCCAATATCATCGGACCATCGAATATCAACCAGTCTCAGCTATTATATTACGGAGCAACGCCTTGCTATTTAAGGTTTCTATCCTAACTGTTCAATAGAACGAAAATGGAACACAGTAGTAGGGAAACAATCAAAGGTAGCAAACAAGGAAGAAAGGGTTGCGCAAAATTCAAGAACGAAGTGAGAGAGAGTGAGAGGGTTAGAAAAGAGAGAGCGGGTGTGGTTGGAATGCCTGAGTTCGCTACGAAACGATCGATAGTTCAATGTACAGTGAAGTACAGCGGGTGCGAGGCACACGTGTGGTCCTCGCGGAGCCGATTCACCTGTGTACGTTTCATCCCTATCTCCAGCTACTCGTGCTTCAACGACCGATCCCCTGGAAATGCATTTCTCCCTTCAATCTCGCCCAAAACTCATACCTATTTAATTGAACGTTTGTCATTTGAGTTGACATAAAACAATCTAGTAGTTGACATAAGATAGTAATAAGAAAGTATTGAATGTATTCCTTATATCATCAAGTTTTAGCTATCTCGAATTACACTAATAATTTTATTTATGAACAATCAGTACCTATAAATTACAAAAATTAGGGCTAACCATGTTATATTGACATTTGAAAATATTAATCCAATAATCTAAATTTTCTCATTCATCAAATTGATTTTGGACCAAGTCTTCCGAGCGCGTTGGTTTGAAAGCCATTAAATGCAACTGTTATACCACAAGGAGGAACATGTACGAAGATATATAGTAGACGCGTCCATTATCTGTTCCGCACTGGAGGATTTCGATGTTAGCTTTTGTTCGTGAGATTGACGATCTCGCAATGCGAATAAAGCATTTCCTGTAACAAAACAGCCATGCTCGCTGGAATCCCGGAAGATTTCAACCTACACCTCGAACGACACGCGCGACAGGAGCTAAAGTAACAATGGAATAGCAATGGAACGGAATATTCCGAAAAAATTCGATTTTCTCGCGCATTCTTTCCGCGAGAAGCTGGGGGAAGTCTTATATGTAGTATGTACGTTGATGTATCTGCTAAACGCGCAAATTGACGAAGATCCGCGTCAAACTTCTTGCACAACACGTCGTGTAGCAGAATTGCTTCTGATCCAACTTACCACCGAACCTACTGACAAACGAGAACAATAACTGGAACTCAATTTTTATTCGATGTCGTACGAAAAATTTAATATTTAGGTGTCTAAAATATGTGTACTACAGACAGCCTAACTTGTCGTGATGTTAAACGTTAGACCTCATACTTACGCACTGTTTCACCGAAAAATCAAATCTCCAAAGAACACGGAAATGAAGAAACTCAGAAGAGAGAAGAAAAAAATTGTCGAAGAAGGGAAAGAAACCAAAGTGTATAGAAAAATTAGGAAAGATAAGCAAGGTATCTCAGGCCATGAAAGGTGACCAGAGAGGGTCTGGACGACACGAAAAACCCGACTGTTGAAAACTCCTAAGTCTGACCACTAAGTGTATCGAGCGAAAAGTAGTAGAATAATAAAGTCATAAAATAGGAAGTTGAGAAGAAGTAAAGAAGAGAAAATAGAAGGTAACGTGGCAAAAACGAGTCATCACAGCGTTTCTAAAGAATCAGAGGATCTTAAAATAAAGGATTTTGCAAAAATCTTAATATAATTTGATTTAAAGAGATGTTGTTACGAGGGAGAACCGTGCCAAGGGCCCGACGGTTGACCGAGTCAGACGACTCAGTCGGGTGTAGTTAGGGAAAGACAAAGACGTACAGGCGGCCCTAATCTAACACTGTGTGTTAGCCTCGGTAGCTGTAGGACATGGACGACTAGGAAGGGTCAGTCCCCTTTAGCCACTTATGTTTAAAGGTTGTCGGATTGGCAGGTCAACTTCGTTGATACGTCTCGAGCGGCTAAGACGTATCGCTTGCGAGATACTCCGGTTATCAGCTAATGTGGAATCAGGGTTTAAATGAATATTGAAATGAATTTAAGAGTTTCAACTCACAGTCTTATATTCTCTAAGGTACTCGATACAATATTCTTTATAGTTGGTCAACTCTTACTCGAAGAGAATTCCTACTCCGATTTACGCAGCGAAGTCGCGGGGAAAATCTAAGTTCAAACTCACACGAGTATTCTCAGCGGGGTGAGACAGCGTTTCCACGTTCTGAGACTCTCAGTTCAGACTAATCCGAAGGGCTGTGGTCTAGCGCCCTTTTATACCTAAATGAGGCCCTTTGCCGGGGTGGGGATGACCATATTTGGGCATTTTCTAGAAGGGTCCACGCTAGACTCGCCCCGTGAGTCACCCACGCAAGGGATGCGTACGTGACCGGCAGCGAAAGATCTGGAAACGCGCAGGGCCGTATACATATACAGGGCTGTATACGTAACAGAGACAATCAAAGATTGACAGATCCATTCTTGAACGCAATTAAGAATTCTTATTAATTAAAAATGTGTGCTAAAAGGGGAAATAGAACGGAAAATTAACTTAGAACTGACTGTAGATAACACTTGACTAAATGACATAGTCGACAACATGTTTCTAATGCGGGAATCGTGTTTGTATTCTCACGATTGATGTATCTTGGAATACGTATTGATAGGACCACCAGTAGGACTACCTATAGGT